>NW_028258403.1:8156724-8463103 GCF_053883595.1 Heterocephalus glaber | reverse complement strand
TGTCGCATGAAAGTTGCTGTAAGCAAAGGCATTGTAACACGAAGACTATTTAAAAAATCATGATGTTGACTTTTAGATAAAAAGCCACTCACTCTTAAAGTATTTGCTAAAGTTTTATTTGTGTTCACCAGCTCAATAGGGCTCTTCCCAACCCTAAAACCCCACAGAGCCGATAATCCCCGAGAGTGATGACTCTATTTCAGAATGAGATACCTTGCTTGTTATCTAGGGTTTCCTGCTATGCAAGGTAACTAAAATGGGAAAGGACAGCCAGTTTCCTCTCCTGCACATATCTTTATCCCCACCTCATACTCATCCAAACCAAACTCTGCTGCATCCTACTTTCTTAGGGTTGTGCTTTCTTCCTGAGATTAGACCAATTAATCTGAGCACATATGTATACATCTAATTAATGAGTACCTTTGCTCTTTTCTTCAATTTCTTGAATTGAATATTATGAAACTTATACACTGACATGAACTAAACATTATTTTCCCATACGTGTCATTAACTATAAAGATGATGTATTGCTTAAAGCCTGTGACACTCAGGGAGAATGTAGAAATAATAGAAATACATGCTGAAGGAGGGAAGGGAGATCCTGAGGTGTCTAAAATCAGGAGGGGAGGGATCTGAGCCACTTATCTCCATCCCAAGATTTGTAGCAGATTTTCCACTCTGCTCCTCACTGAAACAAGCCTGTAACATATACGTATAGGTACATAAGCAGAACACCCTAGTCACTTACTGAGTTTTAGTCTAGGAGGGCTTCCACCTAAGCATTGACCTTTCTGTGCTCTAGTACATGTTCTATTAAAGACTCATTTTGGTGTTCCTGTGGAAATAAAAAAATAGTATATTTTAGATCACAGTTTAAAATTTTTCTGGAGCATAAACTAATTTCTCCAAATGTTTATCAGCGATGATGATCATGTTTTGGAAATCTTGTATTTTTTAAGATTCTAGTTTTAAGTGAGCATGAAAAAAATAAAAGAATTTGCACAAGTCATAAAAATGATTAAGGAGTTTGGCAGATAGGTCTTCTGAGTAATGATAAGATCGAGATATTTGAAATAAATTACCTTACCAGAAAAAATATTGTTATAATTTATTTATAGTCTTAAATTGTGTAAATGCTTAGCAAAGAGATGATTACCAGATGTTCTTGAAAGAACAAGACTAAATTAGTTTAAAGTGCAGCTAGAGAGATACAAGATAGACACAGATTTCAGACAGTAAGGGAAGATAAGTTTAAGAGCAGACTATGAAAGGAAATCATGTAGTTTCTGCCATCTACTTGACACTATTTATGTACGTATATGTTTGAGAGGCCCTCCTGCTTGATATAATTCTAATTGTTTGTGTACGAAAACCAGTACACGTTCTTGGGCTATGATCATCTAGAAATTAAACTAGAATAAGGCAGTCAGAAGGGAAAGAATAGTAATGGATTTAAAAACAATAACAATGATTTCATATTTTGTTCTCAGGAAAGAGAACAAGAGTTGAACTGGAATGTGGCTGAGTTCATGTCTGAAAACTTCATTTACTTGTTATAAGATCATTTCAAGTTTTTCTAGCCATCAACATGGAAGAAATTTGATTGATGAGCTCTAGATATTTATTCAATTCAACAGTCTTGGATCTTGGCGAGAAATAACACATGCTCTTTAAATTGAGCCTCTCTGCAAACAAATTTAGTGACACAAAAGACAGTTTATTTCTTATTCTGTGCAAATTTGTAGTTAAAATTAAAATAAATAGGAGAAATAAGATTACAAACAATTCATGCATGATGCATGAAAATTATACACCATTACAGTGGTACCTTGGTCCATGCATTTAATTTGTTTAGGAGTTCTGGAAAAAATGCCCACCTTCATGTTCCTGGAGAAAAGATGGTCACAGTTGTATTCATCACTTGATGCAGAATTCACAAACAAAAACCAAATTTTTCTGAATGCTTTTGCTTGGGAACGAAATTATTCACAAACAGAAGTGTTCGTCAACTGAGGTATCACTGTACTTAAAGCTTAATATTAGTGTTAATAAGAATTATAATAATATTGTATTGTTTTATGCCAGGCAATATGGTAAATAAGTATTTTTAATTAATCTTCACAACAATCTTATAAGTTGAGTTCTTCCATTTTTTCTAATTTACAAAATTAATAAAATAAGATATAGATGAATAGGTATTTTTCCTATGGTTGCATCTTCAGTAAATGATGGTTTCCAATTGAACACAGACCCTTTAATTCACAAGCACAAATTCCCAAAATGTATAATACTTATTTGTAATGGAATTTTCCAGAAAAAAGTTCTTCTACAATCAAAGTAATAGAAATGTGGCCTCTTGAATATATGGAAGCTAAGTAAAAATTATATTGTCATCACCTTGATAACATGTGATAGACCCAAAAAATAGATACCAGGTTTTTGTGTATGATGAACAAAAAATTGCAAGTGAGTATTCAATGGTTAAAAAAAAAAGCAATTATAATTTATGGAAGATAATGGAACGATGTGCTCAGGGCAGGTCGATGTGAACAGAAATAAGAATGTGGTACACAAAACAGAAAAGTGGTGTCTGGACAATAAGAAAATAAAAAGCACACAGACAAATGAGGGTTTGGGCTTTTAAAAGGTGTGCACCCCAATCCGGAAGTCTCTTGATGAGATCAACAGGAATGATTAACAAGGTGCTTAGTCATCTTGGAACTTTTGACACCCATGCCTGTCCCAGAATTCACTCTGATTAAATTATATACTTGAGATGCAGTCCAAATATCTGAACCTTTAATGAGGTTCAAATGGGAAAAAAGAGAAGGAAAGACAGAAAGAGAAAGAAAGAAAGAGAAAGAAAGAAAGAAAGAAAGAAAGAAAGAAAGAAAGAAAGAAAGAAAAGATTTGTGAAATAAATGCACCAAAGATGAAATAAATATATAAAGCATCCCTCTGCCTAATGTGAAAACCACTGTCTTCGTTATTTTTCTCATTGCTAACACAAAATATCCAACTTCCACAAGTTAAAGCAAGAAACCATTTATTTTAGCTCCCAATTTGTAGAAGTTTCAGTCCACAGTGGGCTAGTTCCAAGGCAGGGCAACATAGCAGAGGGACATGGCAGAGGACAAATAGTCCAGGATATGACAAAAATGAATCAGTAAAGCAAAACAGCAGCAAGCCTTCCTTTCTCTTTTATCTAAACCAGGCTACAAGTCTTTTGGGTGGTGCCACCCACACCTAGGGTGGGCCTTCCCATTATTCAAACCCAGGACTTTGTTAAATCAATTAGTGGACTAATTCAGTGCCACAGTCTCTTAATCTGTATTCACACACCCTACATCCAACTACCTCCAAAAAGCCTCATCTATGAGTGCATGAGGGTTTTGGGGGGGACATCTAGATACAAAACAACAATCATTTCTCTGATTTGATGTTGTCTTCCTCATATTCCCTATATTTATCCTTCATTGTTATTATATTCTCAAATCAATACTTTTTACATTATCTAGAATATTTATTTTTCATGAAATTAGTGCCCTGCCCATATCTCCATTCTTCATATTCGCATACTATTGCTGGATTAATTTACTTGAAAGATGACAGTAGTCACATTCCATTATTGCATTTGTCACCATTGATGTTAATTTTCTTTTATATACTGATTGCTTTTCTATATGCCAAGGGGTATAGTAAACAATGTGAATTATTCACTTAGAATAGAATTATCAATATTAATATTAACAATAGAATTATTCACTTCATCCCCATAAAGACGTAGAAATCAATATGTTGTTACTATTAATTTATAGGTAAGAAACTAAAGTTTACAGATGCTTCTGTAGAATTTCTAAAGTTATAAGGCTGGTAGAACTTGGATTCAAATAAACTTATGCTCTGTACTTGCCAGAATAAGATTCACATTTATGCTTTGGGATCTAAAAATCTTAGTGTATTTCAAAATCCTGGCTTTCATACATCTTTCCCTTTGTGATTTATATCTACTATGTTCCCCAAAGCTTCAGGTGGGGCTTTTGAGTGGTGGCTGAGTCATATGTGTGTGATACTCATCACTGGATTAGTCCACTGAGGTGTTTTTAGCTGGGGATGATGTTGGGAGGAGGAGCCTGGTAGGAAGGGATGGGTAACTGTGGGTGTAGCCTAAAGGGTATGTACATATATATAGCCTTCCTTCTCCCTTTCTCTACTTCTTGCCTGTCACATCATGAACTGTCTTTCCTCTGTCATGCCCTTCTGCCATGCCACCCTGGTTTGGAATCAGCTGACTATGGACTGAAACTTCTACAAACTGAGAGCCAAAATAAACATCTCTTTTAACTTTGGGTGTCAGGTATTTTATCCCAGGAACAAGAAAGTAACTAACAGGTTGCCAGTATTGAAACCCCTTCTTTTATTATCCAGCTGAACAAAACTGAATATTTCTCTGCATAATGACACAACTATAAGTGTATTATTTGCCATAAATTATTTTGTACATTTATTTAATTCTTATCTTTCTTAGATGTGTAAAATATTATATGATGTTAAAATCAGTGTCTGGCTCAAATATTCCTGTTTCATAGAAACTGAAACAACTACATATTTTAAAAAATTATGCTATGTTTGCTTCTAAGGGTAAACATATCACTATCTGGATTTTGGCTAGGCCTAAGGAAATATTGAGAGAAGGAGATGATAAATGGAGAATGGTAACTAAGGAAGTGAACTTTTGTCCTGAGAGATCTTGACAAACATGAAACATTCCAAGAGCCAGTTTCCAAGTGGCTCTCTCTGGAGAACAGGCCAAAATTCAAAAACTACCAAAAATTGCATTCTAATGCTTTCATTTTATGAATGAATGCTGACATTTGAGTCCATTGAAATTAACTAAAAAGAAAATTTAGAGAAAATACAATTATTAAGAAATATCTTCACACTGTGATTTCATTTTTGTTCTGTTTCTGTTTGTGTGTGTGTGTGTGTGTGTGTGTGTATGAGAGAGACATACACAGAGAGAGAGAGAGAGAGAGAGAGAGAGAGGAGTACAAGAGAACCTCCACTGACTTAAAGAAATTTCCAAATTCTATCACTTATTCACTCACTTAAATCTTCAGGGATGAATTTGACATTTCATAAAAATTTTACATTGATATTTGAATTTGGAAAGAAAGGATGGGAAGAAAAATGCTCATGTCATTTTATTGCTTTGCTCTTTCTGGTTAAAGCAAAAGCATAAACATATGAAATATTACACACAGAAAATAAATTATCTATGTTAATATAGGTTGTAAAAGTCTAAAATCATTTGCAATGCAGGTTGAGGCTTTCAGCAAAAGTAACCTGTAGACTAAGGCTTCCTCCTTTGTATCTTGATGTTGCTCAGAGTGTAGTGCTGCATGATGATGAAGTAACACTAAACACAGTCCTCTCCTGGGTTCCCAATAGAAAAACATGCCTTCTCACAAGCAATAAAGTAAACAAAGAAGCTGCAAAAACCCATCACCAGAAGAAAACAATAATTTAAATGAGTGATAAAAAAGGCACTTCATCTATACATGATAAGATACCACTGAACAAAACAAATTATACTCCACACAGGAATGGCTCACTGCCCAAAGAAATTGCAAACAGCTTATGATGAGAGAGAAGAGAAAACTGCAGCGACTCAGAAATGAGAGTGTCTCTTATCAAAAGAGTAGCAGTGCTGTGTTCCTGAGAACTCCACCAAGAATACTTTGCTGAGTTGCAGAGATTACACGCAAGGATCATATGGCCACTAAGGATGAATACCTTGGATGGCATTTGGGTAAAGAATAAGATGCTCAAGGAGGTGTAATCTGTCATACACAAACACTCCTATCAATACAGCTGCACTGAATCCATGTCTTCAAGTTACTGTTGCCTTCAAGGACAAAGTTCAAAGAGTTAAACCAAAGTAAGGCATATACATTATTATTTAGACTAATATTTATCATTGGTATGCAGGATTTTTGTAGTTTTTTAATACCTGAAATATTATAAGAATAGTTTCCATTGTGAAAACCGAACACAAGTATTTAGTCATTTTCTGTGCTACAGAGTGAGACAGTTTCAGTCTCTAGAAAAAAGAATTTCATGAACTCCCTAGATATTGACCATTATAACATTATTTTAGCTCTTTGTTTTTGTTTTTTGTTTTTATGTTGTTAATAGTTGTAGAAGAATATTCATAATCTCAGTGTCTACAATACAAATAAAAGTTTAAAAATTGGAAGTTTTAACATAATCATATGTTTTAAAATAAATCCTGAAGATTAATGGATAATAATCTGGATTATATATTGAGTTTGAGGTGCTCTAGATATTAAGATCTATATTTAATAGATAATTTGCACATATGGAACAAACTGCCAAATGCAAAATCAGCATGAAAAATGATGATGAACAATTGAAGAATGAAATTCTGAGAATTTTCATCATTCTTTGGTGGGGAGAAAAATTTCAGAGGAAAAAATATTCAAGAAAAAAGCACTAGCAATTAAAGTAAAGCAAACAAACTAATAAAAGAGAATTAAAATGGAAAAATTTAAAACTCACATGAAAGAAAAGAAAGTCTGAAGAATCTTTATAAACAAGAAGATTAATTAAATGCACTTGGCATTTAAGAAAATCAAAAAATTGTAGAAATGGTCAATTAAATGTCCTTAGCAATATTACAGTGAAGACATACTAAAAAAGAACAGATCAAATTGACAGAGGATTACAAAATTATAATTCTAACTGTAAAAAATAAATTTTTACTAAACCTGAAATACAAATAAGTAAAGCAATGGTGGCAGAGTAGAGAGATGGAGAAAACCAGTATGAGTTATGTAGGGTAGACTTTTTTTTAATGTATATCTTAGAGGCTAGTCACAAACATCCCTTTCTTAGTGGCTGAAGCAGAAGTTGCATCAGTCTGCACTGACATGTGGCCAATGCTCAGGTCCCTGAAGAGCTAGGAGATCTCCTGCCTTAGGTCAGTCTCTGGTGTTTGCTAACACATCTCACCACTTGCACGATTTTTTGAGACAGGAATTTAAAAACTCATAGAATATGAAATAATAAGCTGTGGAAATACTAAAAAAATGACTATAAGCCAAATTATTTTACAAAGTTTATTGTAAGTAGAACATGAAACTCAAAAATGAGGAATACTTACAATGAAAATAGCTATTAGAAAAATGATGAAAATTAAAAGAAACTAAATAATAAACAAATTTTTTTTAAAAAGAACATTAAATCTAAAGGATTATGAATTTTGAAATTAAAACTATGAAAAAACTTAAACGTAAATACTGTAGGTAGAGCTGAATAAAATTAGTAATTTAGAGATTTTAAATGGTTGGCTTTTTTGTTTGTTTGTGGTCCTGAGAATGGAACCCAGGGCCTCCTGTACTCTGATCAAATGCTCTACCACTAAGATGAAGCCCCTTCCTTAATCATAGCTTTTGAAAACCTAAGATGAGGAAAATATTCTAGTGATTAATATAACTGAAAAAAGTTAAGATTCATAAAAAATAATTTCAAAAATTCCATCTGCTATCTTTCTTTTAATCTGCTCTCTTTTGATGCAGACAAAATGAAAGGGGGAGCATAATTAAAGGTATGTCAGAATTTTTAGAAGTAAAGATATATTTCCCCAAATCAAGAGTTCATGGTTTAAGGAAACAAAATAAAGAAACTTCTTCAATTTTAAAACTTTCAAAAGCAAAATAAAAGCTTCAAATGACAAAACATTGTTTTAAAATTCTTTAACTGAAAACCAGAGCAACACTCAAGAATAGATATAAGTAAAAAAGGGAAATGGTGAAGAGAAAACTAAATCTGAAGAACTTTTGTAGATTTTACCCCAAGATAAATTACAATTTTAAAGGGATATGAAGAAATGTGGAGAAGAATGAAAATATCTAAGGAAGTATTTATAGTGTTTCAGAAGGAAGAGCATAGATTTGAAAGACAAACACACCAATAGGATAGACACTAAGCAAATTGATATTAGTATAGGAACCAAAGACAATGACAGATTCCAAAAGTAGCTGAAGAGAAGACATCTCAAAAGAAATACAAATGGCCTATAAATATGTGAAAGAAAACGTTCAACATTAGAAACCATGAGCCACAGGGAATCCAAATTAAAATAACACTGAGCCTGGAGTGATTCCTTCCTGCGCGTCTGTTCTCTGGGGGCAGTAGCTGTTTATTTCCGTCCGCGTTCTCTCCCACCTAAGTGCGTGCCACCACTCCATGGAAGATTCGATGGATATGGACATGAGCCCCCTGAGGCCCCAGAACTATCTTTTCTGTTGTGAACTAAAGGCAGACAAAGATTATCACTTTAAGGTGGATAATGATGAAAATGAGCACCAGTTGTCATTAAGAACGGTCAGTTTAGGGGCTGGTGCAAAGGATGAATTGCACATTGTGGAAGCAGAGCCAATGAATTACGAAGGCAGTCCAATTAAAGTAACACTAGCAACTTTGAAAATGTCTGTACAGTCAACGGTTTCCCTTGGGGGCTTTGAAATTACACTACCCTTGGGCTTAAGGTTGAAGTGTGGTTCAGGGCCTGTGCATATTAGTGGACAGCACTTAGTGGCTGTGGAGGAAGATGCAGAATCCGATGATGAGGTGGAAGAGAATGTAAAACTCTTAAGTATATCTGGAAAGCGATCTGCCCCTGGAAGTGGTAGCAAGTTTCCACAGAAAAAAGTAAAACTAGTGGCTGATGAAGATGATGATGATGACAACGACGATGATGAAGATGATGACGACGATGATTTTGATGACTAAGAAGCTGAAGAGAAAGCACCAGTGAAGAAATCGATATGAGATACTCCAGTCAAAAATGCACAAAAATCAAACCAGAATTGAAAAGACTCAAAACCATCAACACCAAGATCAAAAGGTCAAGAATCCTTCAAAAAACAAGAAAAGACTCCTAAAACACCCAAAAGACCTAGTCCTGCAGAAGATATTAAAGCAAAAATGCAAGCAAGTATAGAAAAGGCGCATTGAACAGTCCTGGGCACTACTGATAAATTTAAGCCCAAAGATGGGGAGAAAGGAAAAGGTGAGATAAATAATAGTCCATTCTGAGTATCATCAACAATCCAGACTGAAGTCTTCTATTTTAATCTCAATCATCCCCTTTCTTGATTTGCCACTCAGACCCTCTTCCAAGGAGGAGGCAATCTTTTTCCCAAAGCATCTTTTTTTCTTTACTTTTTTGACTGCTGTGATTCAGTGAACCTTACATAATGCTTTCTGTTGTGCATATGCCTCATCTCTTGCTTTAATTACCTTTGTATTTCTTAGCTGCTCAATAAATATTTGAATGAATCAATCAACAAAACAAAAAAAAAAATAAGAAAACACTGAGAATACAACTTACTTTACAAAGAATGGCCGTGATAAGGAAATCTAATAATAACTAATGCTGGGGAAGCTGCAGAGGAAAAGGAACATTTCAATATTGTTGATGGCAATGTAAACAAATACAATCATTATGGAAGTCAGTAGGGAGAGTCCTCAAATATCTAAAACAAGAAATTCCATTCAACCTAGTTATTCTTCTCCTAAGTATCTTCTCAAAAGAGCTAAAGACATGTTACAGTGATCCATGCATACCCAAGGTTATATCAGCACAACTCATAATAGCTAAATGTCCATCAAGAGATTAATGGATAAAGAAAATGTGGTATTTGTACACAATGAACTACTCTGCTATAACAGGATAAACTAGCATCATTTGTAGGGAAATGGATGCACCTTGAAACCATAATATTCAGTGAAATAATTCTGACACAAAAGCTTAAGTATTTCATGGCTTCTCTTATATGAGAAACCCAGAATATAAATAAAGAGCAAAATAAAAGGTAGATATAAGAAATATGGAGGTAGATCTTTAGCAAATGGGAAGGGTGTCAAGAAATGGGGGGAGGAGGGAAGTGAGGGGGAAGGAGAGGGTAAAAAAGAACTGAGATGTGTTCACGTCCACCAACTCCTCAGAGGAATCTGACCATTATGTACTGCAAATACATACCATTAAAAAATAAAAGTTGAATTAAAAGAGGAAAGATAGATTGCTACAAAAAGATAAAAGTCTGTGTTGAGAGCAGACATTTAATACAAGAGGTAATCTTCACAATTGAATAGTTGGTCATTGCAAGAGAGATAGAAATCCTGTGTCCATCAGGAAATTTAGTAAGTAAATATTGATGTATGAACATTATTTCAAATTTTCTATCTGTAAAAATATAAATAAACTACAGCTAAGACTGCCAACAGGAATAAAATCATTTCTTATATGGATGAATACCTATGCATAAAGTTATTGTTCTATATCACATAAGGTGATGTTCTATAAATATATGAGCCTGGACATTTAGGAACAATTCAGTTTAGCAAAGGTTTAAATTACCAAATGTACCTACTCTGAAGAAGGGGTGGTGCTATGAAAGGGTCAGCCAAGAAACAGAGGTCATTCTGTTTTCCTTCAGCATTGCCCAAGGGAGGTGGACCCTGGCCAGCAGACACAAATTTCTGGTCAGCCTCACAAACTCCACCCAGTAGTGACAACAGAAGTATCTGGCTTGCAAATCTCTACAGCCTCAGGCACTAAGGTCATTCAAGCCACATGCCTTTCCAATTACATTTAATTAAAAGAAGAAATGAAGTCAAAAAGACCAAAAAGGAGATGGAAATTAATGCTGAGGATTTCATTAACATAATTATTTATTATTATTATATTTACTGTTTCTTTTCATAGTGAAGTCCATAATGATTAGTTAGTTATTTTGAGCTGCAAGGGTAGGAATTAAGAGAAAAGCAATAATCTTTTTCAGTAGCTATATGGAACCATGAAAGAAAGAGATGATCAAACACAAATACAAACATGATTCAAGAATGCTAAAGATCCAAGGTAGAGATGATACAATTCAGCAGCTCAGTCAGCAAAGTATATTTCTTTTCTAGAAAACCAATCTTAGTTTTAGTATAAAGTTGCATATAAAGAGGTTAAATAAAAAGGAAGCACATACTAGGAAAAAGGAAAAAGGAGAAGATGATGGGCATGTCATGTTACAGAAATTATATTGGAGGAGAAAAATAAGTGAAATTGAGTAAAGGATATGGAACTAGACTATGTGAAAATGGAAATATCAAGAAAATAAATCCTGATGACATCAACATGATAGAAATAAAAAAGCAAAAAAAGGTGTAACAATAGAATATGATTAAAAATTAGTTTGTTACACACAGTCATTCTTTATCTCACTTTATGTGTTGTTTTCTGCACCTATTAAGAGTTGGTATTTTCTTTTTTATTGAAAACTGGAATACTTTTGTGTCTTAGTCACTTTCTTCCTCACTGACACCCAATTCCTGACACCCGTAACTTAGAAAAAGAGGTTTATTTTAGCTCATGGTTGTAATTCCTGGTTGGCTGCCTCCAAGGAAGAGATGGCCTGGTAGAAGGACTTGGGTAGAAGAAAGCTTCTCAGGTCATGGAAGCCAGAAAGCAGAGACAGGAGAGAGGAGCCAGAGAGGGAAATGCTCCCTTCAGTTACACTGCCACTTCCCCACCTCTTAAGAGCAGGTCCCAAATCCACAGCACGGGCATCATCAATCCACTGATGATGACAGTACTCCCATGATCCAATCACCTTCCAAAAGCCCTGACTCTGAACACATGAGTCCTTTGGGGGATATTCTGTATATAAATCATGTCATTTTATCTCATTTATTTATACATCCCCACCATTTAGAGTACTTCCTGAGTACTCAATAAATAATTTTGAATAAATAATTGCCAGAATTAATATTACATACCTGATATGAGTCTTGGTATGTGCGATATATTGGATGAGAGTTTTACAAAATCAATAATTCTCCATCTGCCTTCACAAAGCATCAGCAAAAGGATTTTGTACATTTAATCACTACGAGATTCTATTCTCTCCTTCAGAGAAAGGGTGTAATATTTCTATTGGGACATTTTTATGAGAAGAAAATTAGACAATCATACACATATACATTGTGTCCAGGATAAGGAAATATTCATTGTAAGTTAGGTATTTTTAAATGGACCTCACATTACTATAATGGGATGTATATATCCATTCATTTAATGACATTATTTTATCAATATATTAACCAAGTATTTTGTAATTTACCAGTTGTGAAAGTCAAACAATCGTACTTACCAAAGATTCATAATCCATCTTTTAGTATTTTTATCAAGGAGCAAATTTTTATGGGATAAATAAATGAATAAATAAATAGAATAGACCTAAGTAATTAAATAAATGAATAGACCTAAGTAATTGTTCATTATGCAGAAAGATGTATTATACATTGGAGAACCAGAAAATTCCTGATACTCTCTGGGGAAATATTATTCATAATACTAATGAGGTTATAAAACCCTCCTGAAGAAATACTAGAGTCTCTTTAATGTATCTCATCATCTATGGACCCTGAGGGTAGAGTCCCATTGGCTTCCCCACGTGTTCACCACCATTATAGGTAAGGAGGGTGACTATTTGGACACCATCCTCTCTCAAGGCTGGTGTACTGGGAAGACTGGTGTTAGCATAGTGAGTGTGAGGAAAAAGCTGTGATGACTGAATACAAATATGTTTAAAGCTTCCTCTGTATCTTTTAACTATATTGGCTTTAAAAGGTAGAGGATCTGAAGCATCACCTAAAACATGTTTAAATTTTATTCTGCCATTTGACTGACTAATCAAAATTGATGTGGCTCAATAATTCTATGCACCTGTATTTCTAAATTCTTCATAAGGTTTCTTTCTGACTGTTACTCAAAGCATGAATAATGATAAAAAGTAATTAATCATTGTTTGCACTATGATTATTGGAAAATCACTCATTTTTGCTAAGATGTGGGGTGCTAGAGATTGAACTCAAGGCTTTATGTACACTAAGCATGTATTCTACCAATAAACTATGCCTTGAACGCCATTCTTTTCTTAAAAACTTTAATTCAATGCTGGAAACCCCAGCATTAAATGAAAAGTTGATTCATATTTCATATACAAAAAATATATTCTATTCATAGATATAAAAGTATCACTTGATTAGAAAACCTGATATTATATAAAAAAATTGAAAATGAATATACACAGCACATAAAAATGATGTAATAAATATGTATTAATCATAAGAAGAAAAAGACTCAATTTCAGTGATGAGAAAGATATGAAGCAAAGTTATTTTTGTATAGTCAATTGTCTTCATGTAGCATTTCTTCACCAACATTTTACCCTTTGGGGGGTTTATTGTTACTCTATTTTCAAACTTCACTTAAAGGAGTCAAGGAAAGCAAAAGCCAATCTATCAGTACAGCACCTTGAACCACATGGAAATAGTTTTTGTAGAAGAAATGCAAATTTTAAAAAATCTGTTATATTTCCATCTCATTTACTTGGCATATATACAGATGGAAAACATTGTGGGCTCACCCAAATATGGAACATAATTCAATTTTTTTTCATGATTTTAAGAACTGTTTTGTCAAGTAAATTATTGAGTGTATTTTTGCCTGAAATTATAATGTCAAAGTATCACCTTTCATAGTATATTAATTTTTGTGCCTTTAACTGAAAAAGTCACCATTCTGGAACAAAAGAAGATATTGTCAAAAATATAATACACATTCAGGAACTATTATCATAAATAGTTGTTAACTGAACAATTATATTAGATGGGTCTGTTTTCTCCCCAATTTGTTTTCTACCCCAATCTATGTTTTCAAAAGGGAAAACAGAAGTATTAATACAATACTTGAAAAATTTTGTAACAAAATCGAAACTTAAAAACACTGAAGGCTCTGAAGACGGGACACATGAACTTATTTTTACAAGTACAACACAAACCAACATACATAGTCAATTACTAATGTAATAATCTATTCATTATAGAAAAATAACTTTTCTCTCAGGATTGTTATAACTGCAAATATCAGAACTGTGGAAGTGAGAGATATATTTGCATGCATTAAAGACTCAGAAGTAGTGAGAAAAGATTCAGGTTTAGTTTACTTTGAGAACTATTACTAGACAAAGTGTAACTTCTTTTTCCACTGTGGTGTGATATACTGAATCACACTTCACCCTTATGAGGTAAGAGGTCAGTTTTTATTCATCAGTTTATTATTACAAAGTCCAAACGGACTATATTAGATGTTTTACCAAATTCACCCTTAAAGATGTGGACTTTGTTACTACAGGCTGGACATAACTTGGTCTCTTGACTTCTGTGGTGAATGTGCTGTATCTACAAGCCCAGAATATTCTCAGCATCATTTTTAAAGCACAAAATGTGCATGTCAAATTAATTTGTGCTATCTTCACTTCACATTGATTAATACAAATTAAGTTTCACACTCATCACTTAGAGCAGTTAATAAGTAGTAGTGAACCATGATTTTGTTCCACCATGGTTCCTTAAACTTCTCTTTCCATATTTCAAATTAAATAAAAGCCTGTGGGCAATTCGTACAAGAATAAAGTGAATCAAAGTTTTTTCACAGCACGTGTCAGATTTTCTTCCATGTTTAAAATGGAGTTTGGAGGCACTGTTACATTTTACAGATAACATTATATCAAAACATGGACTCAGTAGCTAGCTAAAAAACTGCTGTTGTCATAAAGATCTTAAATATTATATGAATTTTCATGATGAAAACCCAGAAATGTATCATTAACTCCTGGATTGTTTTCATTTTATATAACAAAACATATATAGAGTTATATTACAGCAAATTCTTATACCAAACTATGAGGTTTTAAACAACTCCTCTTAAAAGATTATGTTTTTCATTGAATCAGAAGGGAATTAACAAAGGAGGAATTTTGATGAGAGTTTGCATTCCAAATGTTCTCATAGAAACTCTCTCTTGTTTAGGTATTGTAAGATAAATACAAACTGAGATTCCATGAGGACCTACAATAAAGCATATGTTAAATAACAAAGGAGAAATATACTTAACTAATATACCAATGTGATTTTGTATTTTATGATATTGTTCAGAGAATAGGAAGAGAATACAATAATAAAAAATCAAACAATTTTAAAGTTATAAAAATAATTCTAACAAATCTACATTGAAAAAGACTGCAAGCACTCTATCCATTTAATATTTTAAAAAGTACTTAATAATTCATTTTGAATACATTCCCATGTAGATAAGAAGTTTGTATTTAAGAGAAGGTGTTTGGTTTGGAGGGAGTTGGGTAACAGTTTGAAAGCATGCTCTTAACAAAAGTGAACTGCAATACTGTATATAGGCTTGATAAAAATAACTATGTTAATATTGTGGTTTGCATATGGTACTAGGTTTCATGATTGTTCTATTTCTCCATTGGAACACTAAACTCAGTGACTAAGCTGATATCTTTCATTTACTTCTTTGTCTGATTAATTTCTCTTCCCTTCAATATGTTGTAAACTGTCCAAGTTCAGGAATTATCCCCTGTATTCAGTTATAAAACTAGATGCTATGTCCTTTATGCTTTATTATAGACTAAATGTCTTTGTCCCTTCTTGTATTGAAGACCTAGTCACCAATATGACATTATTTGGAGAAAGGATCTTTAGGAGGCATTTAGGTTTAGATTTGGTCATGTGGGTGGTGCCTTCAAGATGGGATTAGAGTCCTTACGAGAATAAAAAGAGATGGTTATTCCTTTTCTCTTCCCCATGCAAGAATACAGGCAAAAGGCAACTCTTTGTAATCTACAAAAATCGTACTCAACAAGGACAAAAATCTATGGTAATCTGAACCTTGAGCTTCTCAGGGACCAGAATGTGAGAAATAAGTTAACTGTTCCCTAAGATATCTGGGCTATGGTATTTTATTATAGTAGCAGGATCTGGCTGGAACATGCTCAATCCTTCCACATAAAAATCAACAATTTAAAAAAACATTATGCTTGTCTATAGAGATGAGATATGAAATATGCCTATTATCATGTGATGTTAATTAAGGTACTATATTCTCCACTTTGCTCCCAAAGAGAGACTTTTCTCTCTCTTTTTATTGAAGAATGTAATAATTTATATACATAAGCTATCTTTAATAAAATAAACTTTTAGAAGAAAACATATACATATATATGTATATATTGTTCCTGAATGTTTTTAGCATTTCATTTTCTTTTCATATTTAAATGTCCATAATATTTCATACATTAGGAGTCCAGCCATTATTATTGATTTATTATGTGGGCACATGTGTATGCATTTATGCTAAGAAACGCTTACAAGTTTGTTAGTCTCTTACCTCTAGATGACCTTGAGATCTGCATAAACTGAAAGTGAAGAATAAACATAATGGTAAACTCTTACATGAAATCATGCACCAACATAAACATACAAAAAGCCCTGCTATAAAACTTTTTAGACATATTGGTCCAAAATATTTAAGAAAATCTCTCTCTAATATTATCTGATCACTAAAGTGTCTAAAGTAGCTACTTTTCTGGCCACACAAGAAAAAAAATAAAATCTTTAAAAATTAGCCTAAGAAAGTTACTTAAAAAACAAATGGTGCCAACAGCAAAACCTAAGGGGACACAGGAATCTGTCTTCTAAAATTTCCATATTAGATTATTGTAAACAGTCATTTTTATACACATGCACATTTTCACATAAACATATACACACAAATTATATATGCCAAGAAACAAAAAGTAATTATCCTAGACAATAAAGAAAGCAGTCAAGAAAACTATCCTTGAAAATCAGATGCTGGACATATCAGATATCTAGTATCTGCTATAATAAGTGTGATAAAAAATAAAAAGGAAATCCATATCTGAAGAATCAAATGAAAATATGAGAACAATGCCTCACCACAAGAGTAGAATAAGTCGAGACAAAATTAATAAAATTGGACCAAAAGATTTAGTTGAAAAGTATGATTTCTGAAATAGAAATTCATTAGAAATCTTAGGCTTTAAAAACATAATAATATGTGGTCTTTATAAATTACCCAATATAAGTATTTTATTATAGTAACACAAAGAGATAAGCATTGATCAACTAAACAATGAAAGTTAAATAAACTACATAAAGCAAATCTAGCATGAATTAAAGAATAAATGGAAAATTCAACAATGATGGTTGAAAGAATCAGGAGCCCAAACTTTAGTAGTGGATAGAAGAACTAGAGGTAAAATTGGTGAGGACATAGATTTAAAATTAATATAAACTGAGAACATGAAATTGGCATGCAAATAATACCTAAAAATGGAGAAAAACTCATTCTTCTCAATTGAAAATATAACAAATATAACTAAAAAGTTAGTTTGAATGAACTTCAAATACTATAACACAAGTTCAGTGGTAGAAATAAAAGGTTTGTTATAAAATGAAATAAAATTAGAAGCAAATTTGAGAATTTTACAAATATCCAGAAATTAAGAAATATAGTCAAATTTCCACTGTTTTAAAAAATAGGTCAAAAGGAAAAATCAGAAATTTTTTGAAGTGTATAATGTTGAATAACAACATGTCAAAATATAAGGAATACATTATTAGTATTTAGAAAGGAATTTATATTTATGAATGCCCAAAACTAAAAATGAAGACACCTAATTAACTTTTCACATTAAGAAATTATAAAAAAATTTCTATACAGAAAACTGAATGCAAAGGAAATGAATGTAATAGCAAAGATTAGAATGTATATAAATTAGAGAATTAAAAAATGAAGAAACTTGGTAGACTCAAATTACTCAAATCAGAAATTAAATAGTATTCATCTTCAATAAGGTTACAGAAGTAGACTATAATTATGAGACTACCATAAGGTACAAATTTCACACATTAAAATGGCTAAAATTAAAAATCAGTCCATAATTGATATTGACAAGAACATGGAGTAATTGAAATCTTCAGTACAGTCTTATATGAATGTTAGACATAGAGTTGATATTATGATTTGGATGTAAAATGCCCCCCCAAAAGCTCATGTATGGAAGCCTTGTTCCTCAGAGCAACAATCTTCAGAGGTAGTACCTTTGAGAAGTGATGGTTTTGTGATATCTGTGCCTCAATGGATTAATTCATTCATATAACTTATTGGCCTAGGGGGAGGTGGTGGTAATTTTAAGAAGTGGATCCTAGTTGGAAGAGGCATGTCCTCCCTAACATAACTGGTCTTACTACAGGCCCAGAAGCAATGGATCCAGGAGACTACGGACTGAACCTTCTGAAACCATGAACCCAAATGAACTTTTCCTCTTTTAAAATGATTTTCTCAGGTATTATGTCATAGTGATGGGAAACTGACTAATACAATTACTACATAATCAATTAATTCTACTGCTAGGTAAAGACTCAACCAAAATGGAAACATGCCAGTACAAAATCTTGCACAAGACAGTTTATAGTGACATCTTTCATTAATGTTGAATAATAGTAACATTAAAACAGTCATCAATTAATAAATGACCAAACAAATTGTGGTATAGCTGTGCAATATTATTGTCCATTATAAAAAGGAATGAGGTACCAATAGACACTACAAAATCTATAAACCTTTAACACATTAGGTAAAATAAGTTAGTCACAACAAACTGTATATTGCATGATCAATTCATATGAAATTTCCAGAGTAAGTAAACACATGGCGGCAGTAAGTATATCAGTGGTGGACTGCAGATGGGGAAGTGAGATGGAGAGTGGGTGCTTGTAGGTATGGAATTTCCTTTTTGGGTGATAAACATGTTTTAAAATTAAATACTGCTGAAAGTTATACAGAAACATAATATAAAAAATATGGGTTTTACACTTCAAAAATGTAAATTTTATGACAATTGAATTTTGTTTATCTAGCTAGAAATCCATCTATTTAGCTAAAAGACTTAGATTTAAGTAAATGAGGGGAAGATAGCTCTAGTCTCATATTCTAAGTAAGAATCTCTTATGATTCAGTCTGTACAACCATAGAATGGACCATTACCTCCTTCATTTCTTGGTCATGTATGAATATCTCAAAATTTTCATTATTAATAACAAACTACATTCAATATTTTTTAACTAATGTATTTGTGAAAAAAACTAACATCAATTAGAAATGAGAAGTCCCAAAAGCAGCTTTTGAATAATAAATATGACTAAAGAACTGAATTATATCAGGGTACAAGATGAAACTATCAGTTCCCAAGTTTCAGCCACCAAGGAGAAAAGGAAGCCAAAAAACAGAGAAGGAAGCAAAAAACCTCATCTACTTGTTCCGACTTTGGCTCATGATTGAACAGTTCCAAAGAACCCTCATGTCTTTAAAGCACCAAGGGTTTGGGTTATGATACAAAAAGATGAACGTCGTCATGGATATCAAAGTAACTTCAGAACAAAAGTAAGTAGATAAGCAAATGAGAAAGGAGTAGGAAGTGAAAAAGTTAATGAAGTTTTCCTAAGTTATGTTCATTTTCAATTACTTTTTACATAGTCCATAGCGGCAGTGATTGCTGTTATTGTCATATGATTTACAGTAAATTTCAGGTCATATTCTTCCACACACTGTTCAATGTGTGTTATGAAAATATATACATTATTGTTTTCCAATCAAGTTAATTAGAATCACCTGTGAATAGATTCTTTCACCACATTCCAAGTTTACTAAAGCAAGAGATCACAGAATTGGTGAGTTGGACTCCAAACATGCCTGTTCACATCTTTGAAACCAGCATGTAAACATTGTATAATATAATGTTAGATATAACATCTCATCACCTTTAACATACTCTGCTCTCGGAAGAAAGTCTTAGATCCTTATACTCAAGGAGAAAGAGTTACACAAAGCTCAGAATACCACAGCTGGAGATCATGGGTACCACTTTAGAATCTGTTAACTCCACTCTCTGACATATTAAATAAGATCTTTTTTATCTCTCTGATTTTTAACCCAGATTGCCTACTCCTTTATCTCAAATCTAATCAGATGAAATATGGCTTAGTTTGAGGGGGTCGGTGGAATCTTATTGACTAAGCAGAGAATATATTTTGTTTTGTTTTTCAGCATCCATTGGTTCTATATGTTTCAAGAAACATTTAAATATACAAAGGGATCATGCAATGTTTAGGAAATGAAGTGAACAGTGTTGGTGACTTGTGTGATGGAGAAGCTAGGGTCCTTCAGGAAACTAAAGATACTCAGAAGTTGCCCCCTGATTTCTATTAACAACATTCTACAAATGAACGTTCCATTTGATGCAAATATACAAATTTAAAATGTACAGTTCAGAATGGCCTACCAGTTTTAGATTGCTTATGTGCCAGAAAATACATAGTCAATAAAAAAATATCAGAGAGGTGGGGACAAAAGGCTGTCTGGATATGTACAGCAAAAATGAACATCACTTCAATAGGCAGTGATTCATGGCTGAAGTGGCATCCTTGGAACCAAGAAGCGCTGGAAGATGGTAGGTCACAAATCTGGTGATGGAGCATAAGATGTATTGTAAGGCCCATTTTCCCTGGCATCATATTCAAGGACAAAAGGAGGAAAGTCGATCTGCTCTGGTGATATGGCAGAAAACAGCTGGTGCAGACTGTCCACGTGGTGAATTTTGTCCTTCAGTCCTGAGACAGAAAAGGTGGTGAAAAACCATGTCAATATCTTTGAATGAAATGTTGGATGAACAAAATAAACAACTTTCAAATTCCTCTTGTACTTGATATCAACAACATCATAGAGTTTCTTCAGGAAGTCAGAGTCCAGATGATTGTATTCGCTGGTCAGTGTGTGAAAATACACTAATACATATTCCTTCAAATCAGTGTGATCCATTACATGGATAAAATGTAAGAGAGCCTTATCCATATCTATCAGTGTGACAGGAATGTTTCTTCCAACTACTACCATCACTGTGAGGCCACAGTTATCCACACCTGTTTGGTATAAAGCTTTCAGAGATGAAATATCAGACAGAGCTTCAGATCTTGCTTGACATAACCACCGATTATAATGTCTTTGATGCTGCTTCTGCAGGGCTGCCTCCGATAATTGTCCCTGAAGGATTAGTTTTCTTTGCTTATCAGTATCTCCTTCCATTTGAGCAAAGGCATGAGAGCCAATGAAAGACAGATCATCTCTCAAGCCTTCATCCTCTTCTTCTTGGTTTCCTCTGGAGTACTGGGTTTTTCGCTTATTCTGAACTGTCATTCAGGCACCACAGGCTCCCCTTCGGCATTTCCAATGTCTGCAGGTAGGTATGACAACAATAGACTCTCCTCCTTTAATGACCTTGGGAAGTATAGAGGTAGCAGCTTTTGGTAAGTTGCCTCTTCAAGCTCAGAGACACCAAATACTACTTTTTCAATGGTATCTCCATGAATCTCTAGGAATCTCCTCCAGTACGGAGTGCCATGTGTGTTGCATCCTCTAAGGGATAACCTTGATTTGCAGAATTGATGGCACAGAATCCAACAGAAGACATTGACTGCCCTCTAAATTACATAAGTCCCTCAAAATTTGACTTCCACACTAGGTTTCATTGTTAAATCCTGGCCTTTAACAATGTTTGTCATGCTAGTCCAGGAAATGAGTACACCATACTTTGCTAGCTGAAGTACATTTCTGTAGCAGCTATACAGGGAACTCTCAGCTGCTGTGAGATAGTGGCTCTTGTACTTTGACCCCACTGTGCAAATGATGAACCGAGCAGCTAGATTAAATCCTTTTGTCAATTTTGCTTCACCTGTTCGGCAACCTTTCAGCTTCTGTAAGTCCTCCTTCAGATCAGGCCCCGCAAGCATGAAGATACTTTCTGACACAGAGTTCTTATCTGTGAGGCTTTCATTGCTGGTATTCACAATGGCTGTACAATTCAATAATGCCACATCACCTTTCCAAAGAACCACTTTTCCATTGATAACTTTATTATAAAGAAAAGGTGATCTAATAATATCTTCCTGAAATGTTTCAGCAGTAGTATCAGAAGAATTTAATTCATCTTCACATGAGTCCCTCCAGCTTAGCAGGGTATCCACATCCACAAACTGGGAAGGTGCACCCAAGGGATCCATGGAATGAGAGTTTCGGTTTGTCTTTTCCCAATTCCTCAGCAATTCAATAATCCCTGAAGACTTTAGAGCACTCAGGCGGTCCCATCCGGGCGGAGGTAGGCCGGGTTAGACTCCTGGTAGAAGGCCGCCAAGAGACCTATCCAGAGGACACTCACCAGGAGCACAGAAGTTAAGACCAGCCAGTCTTGGGAGGCTGGCGTGACCAGCTGTAAAGGCTCCGAGCTGCCAAGCCACAGAGAATATATTTTGAAAGAAAACAAATGTTTATTTGGAATCTATTTTTTGTCAAGAACTTTGCTTAGCTCTGTAAGAAACACATGTATTTCTTATGATATTCCTATAAAAAGATACTACCAGTCCCGTTTTCTGATGAAGACCCATATTCAAGGTTACCTTCCCCATATGCAAGTGTTACAACATGATTTTTAACCACTGACCTTTTTTAATCTAAAATCTATTTCTGTTTTACTCTAATAGTACATTGGCAGACTATTGGCTTATTTCAGTTTTACTTATTTCCAAATCTAAACAAGACAGTACATGGTAAAAGAGACAAAAGTGAAAGGAAAGGAATATAAACACATTGTACAGAGATATTATTAAATTAACTCATAAAATTACACAATGAATAGAATCAACTCAGTATATTTTTCTTTATTATTTGATTGCAAACGCTAGACTTTGACACTCTATGCATTGTATAGAATTAAGACTTGTTGATTATGTAGGTCAATTTTTATAGGCACATACCAAATCTGGAATTTAGAAGGAACAATAAAAGAATTTATAGATTTCTCCAAATGAACTTTCCTTTGACAATTAAATAGTAGCAAAAATCCACATAAAAGTTTCTATTTTCTTTCATACTTGGCAAGAGTAATATCTACATCTTGAAATAATTATTAAGAATGTTTATTTCTTCATAGTTGGCAGGATACTGTTCAATAATATAGTCATTTCTAATAATATTAGCTAGATCTTCTATAATAATGACAAAATATTATTCTCAGAGTTTTCTGACTCCATTGAATCTGTCTTTTGAATTTATTTAAAACAGTCAAGACAGCAAAAGAATGAATAATTTATTTTGGTAAGAAATATGACCATGATTTTACATGAGTTTTGACAGCCTTATCATCTAACAATGAAAAAGTGAAAATAAAAACTAAGATTAAAAATCAAGATTAATACTCATCTTAATTGATATGTTTGACCAATCAATATAATACAGACAACATGGGGTGATTTCATAGTAATGATAACTCCTTTTTGTATATATGAAAGTATATGTGTGTGTAATTTTACATGTAGTACTATATATTTTGTTGTGAATGACTCTTATCTCTCCAACTATAGACTTTAAAAGTTTATTCATTTCTTTGGATTTCCAAAGCAGAGAAAGGAGTTCAAGGGAGATGCAATAAATTAGAAATTGTGTGTTTATGTTTCCTTGAAATAACTGGAAAAAATATTCACTCTCCTTGATTTTATATTTAAATCGTACTTGAAAAAAAAAAAAAGACCGATTGTGTTTAGTCTAAAATAAATGCCCAACAGGAAACATAATTTACTTTTAATGTTTTATTCATTTATTTATATTCTTTCTTCTGTCCTTTGTATAACATTACATTAGCTCTTCATAATCCATTGTATTCTGTGAAAATGTTGTGCTTCAGAGAAAGCCTACTGAATTTCAAGGCCAGGGAAATTTCGACGTATTTGCCTACCCTCAGGTATGCCCCTTTATGTTGCAAAGGCATGATAGCAGTTCTATCCTCAAATCCTTGCCTTTTATGACATATCTCTTAGGATATGTTCCAAAAGAAGGATGTATATTGTTGACAAGGAATTAAATGTAACAATCAGGCAATTAACCAAGGATGTTTGCAGCACTATATAAAGAGACAAATTAAGACTACCATGGTATCCAGAAACCATCTGTTAACCAATGTCAAATTGATGATAAAGAAAATTGAGTTCCCTTGGCGGTTGGTTTTTCTCCAGCTGCATGCAGCTATAAAAGAGCCATCAAAGACAAATCTGCATTTGTTGTTAATTCAGAAATGCAATAGATAGGCATTGAGAAACCTCTAGTGACAACTTTTTACTCTGAAAGTTGATGATAAGATTCCAGAAAAAGTTGTTCATTTGGCCTTGGATCAGCATTTCAGACTTTCTTGATAGGGTAAAAAGGTGATCAGTACAATTCTCCTGTGTGTGCATGCACAGAGATTTTATAAAACTGAGCTCAATGGATGAAATAACGTGTCAGTTGATTCTGAAGTAATCAATCGTACAAAACTTAATTTATCTATATGTATATATGGCCCAAGCATTTATTATTGCATATAGCTTAGTGTGAATCACAGTTCATGACATGTTGGAGCAGTATCAGAAAATAACCCTAAATTATAATGATCTTTATTGCCAACTCTGGTATAGACAATGTCAAAGACTTAAAGAAGGTGCCCTGCAGAAGGTTATGAAACCTTCTCAATAAAACTTAAGAAGTTAACATAATGATTTAAATGTAGTTGAGATTAGAAATCAAGCAAAAGTGAAACCTCAAATTCACATTTCATTCCGTATTGCTTATATGACTTTGGGAATATTACTTTAATGTATGTATATAGGAGATGATAACAAAAGTCCTGCTAGGATACTGAAAGGATAAAATGAATTAATAAGTGTCAAAGCTTATGTCTTTGTTTTTATTTCTTCCTATTTTATTAGTATATGTTTGCAATTATATATATAATATGTCCAATTATATATAATATATATATACATATATAATATATATTCTTGACCCTACTTACTTTCTTTTTTCCTAACTTACCTCCCTTTTCCACCATCCAGTGTTTATCAACAGATTGTTGAAGACCAGTGATTGCTAAGGACTTTAAACCCAGTGTGGAAAGATTACTGAAATGAAGATCAGTAAATCAAGTTGGTTCCTCTGTTTGCTATAAATTATTTTTGTACAAATAATGAAGTTTTCTAAATTTCAGTTTACTGATCCTTGGTACTGAAAACAAAACAAAACAAAACAAAAAAATCAACACCACTAAATGTGAACAGATCATCATCTGCATTGTGATCCTTATTATCATATGGAAGAACATTTAATCTATGCCATGTCCACGTTAAGATTAATGCATATCAGATTAGGCAGAAATCTCAAATTAGATTTTTTTTGATAGTCTCAGAATAAGCTATTTGGCAGTAGATAACTTTAAATGCCTCAATGTACTGTTTTTCTATATTCCTGTCTAATTATGCACTTGATAAGCAAAAAAGGCCATTATTAAAGTTAGTGCTTTTGTGGAGAAAAAAGACGGCAAAATGAGTTGCCCTTGACTTTTATATAAAGCCTAGATAACGTGAGATATTTCCGTGACACACATTTCAGCAAGACATGGTTGTCATCTAGTTTAATACAATGGTGCTCATGAACAAAAGCAAATGTCATATCTGAGTACCTGCTCCTAATTTCTCCTCATGCTATTGCAGGGAACACTACCAGAATTTGCACCACCACAACAATCACATCCTTTACAGATGTGCATTTACAGCTCTTGTGAAAAGAGACAATGGGGAGACATGGGAGAACTATGACTTTTAAAAAATTACAAAGAAATTCTTTATGATACAGATGGGGATCCACATGAACAATATATTTCTTTAGAATTAGCCCAACAAGCAATCTCCTGTCTTTAGATAAAGGATCACAGGCAACTGGTTACTATAACAAATACTCATAAATTACAAATATCAGTTTGTATATTAAAAGGTTGTTTTTTACACCTAAAATATAGATAAAAAGAACTTGATAAATATGTTTGAAAGAATGGATGGAGTTTACTTCTAAGGTTTTCAATGAAAGAACTTACACAGTACATTCAATTTCCCAACTCCAAAAAAGTGAATAAAGAAATATACAAATAATAAAATGGTTGATATTCTTACAATTACAAATTCTTGTAATTACAAAGATCCTAGTTTTCCCCAAAAGTACATTGTAATTTTTAATTTTAATTAAATAAACATTGAAAACAAATCATTAAAACAAAAATATCATCATTTCTCAACATGAATTACAACCAAGACTATAAAAAGACAAATTAAGATACAGATTGGTAAATATGAATTGGGAAGTACATGACTTAGCTATTTATTGTATGATTATTTCACAAAATAAAAGTCAAGAGAAATTTTGTCATTAAAAATTACCATTTCTACAAACTTAATTCTAGTTTTCCATGTATCGTGTTGTAGAAGTTGAGTGAAATTCCACACACTTGTAGTTGTAATAGGACCACAGGAAAATATTTTTCCAAGCCCCTTTGTACAACATTTTGATGCCTATACGATGAGAAAATATCAATAGGAAATGATAAGTACAAAAACAGATATAGAGTTATAAGACAAGAATCTAGTCTAACCCTGATTTGTGGTGACCATAAAAAACTAATACTAAGAAAAAAATGAGAGCACAGATATTTTTGAAAAATTGAACAAAACTAGGACAAAAACAAGGAAAACCCAAATAAAAATCTCTGTCATGACCAACAATAACATTTCCTTGTATTAACCCAGCCCATTTTATGTAAACCAAATGACTTGGTAGAAATAATTTCATTAACTCTCACAACATTGTGTGTCTGATAATAGGTATTAGTAATTGCTAAGAGATATCTCCATACTGATTTCCACAGTGGTTGCACCAGTCTACACTCTGACCAGCAGTGGAGCAGGGTTTCTCTTTCCCTCAGCCCCGCCAGCATTTGTTATTGGTTGATTTCATGATAACAGCCAATCTTTCTGGAGTGAGGTGGAATCTCAGCGTTGTTTTCATTTGCATCTCTCTAAAGACCAGTGATGTTGAACATTTTTTCATATGTTTGTTTGCTATTTCTACTTCTTTGTCTGAGAAATGTCCCATTTGACCCAGCTATTCCCCTGTTGGGTATCTTCACCAAAGAATTAAAAGAATCATACCATAGTGATATATATGCACCTATGCTCATAGCAGCACAATTTGTAATAGCTAAAACTTGGAAGCAGACCAATTGCCCATCAACTGAAGACTGGATAAAGAAAATGTGGGATTTTTATAAAATGGAGTACTACTCAACCATAAAAAATGAGAAATTAGAGACATTTATAGCTAAATGGATGCACATTGAGGCCATACTCTTAAGTGAAATAAATAAGACACATGGGCAAAATACCAAATAGTTTCTCTAAGTGTGAGAAACTAAAAGTGTAAATAAGGACTAAAAGCTCTAATAGATAATGTGAAATAGGAAGAAAAGGGGCAAAGGGGAAGGGGAAGTGGAAAGGGTAGGGGAAAGGAAAGAAGGGAATGAAATTAATATGAGAAAATGAAAAAATGGAAACAAAGTCTTTGTAAATAGGGAGGGATGGAGGGGCTGAAAGGAAGGGAGGGCAGAGGAAGGGGGAAAAATAAGAACCAAGAGAGATTATGTAAAGGTGCAAATTTCCAATGATGAATGTCATTATATTGAATACTTAAAATGTACCCATAAAATAATATTTTAAAAAAGTAGTTGCTAAGAGTTGCTAAAAGTCATAATAAATTGACTTTTCAGTAAATTCACCAATAAGAATTTACTTAAGTAAAATAAGCAATATAAGCAATCACACGTTTTAATTTCCTAAACTTTGTTACCAATACAAAACTAATGTTTTAGATTTCTTTCCATAGTTGACCAGTCCAAACTCTTCACTTTTTGGTGTCAATTTGCTATTTTTGAAGGAGGCCATGTAAAACATTATTTCTTTTTAACTTCTTAATATTTCAAAGTAAACACTATTACAAAGAATGCAGGAGAAAATGTGTTATTACCATATCCAGAAAATAAAAGAAAAGACATTCATCACTTCCCTACTCATTTGAAAAGTAAGTATGTAATATATGTCTGAACATCAAATTGATGAAATAATACATAGTTATCTGCTGCACTGATTTAAAATATAGCTCTAACACCATGTTTCCTATTAGATCTTCAGAGAAAGAAGACACCGACATAAATAGCTCTTTTTAATAATAAAAGCCGGTGATTTTCTTTCAACTCTAGGTGTTATTTCTTCCCTTCAGTGTGGTTATAACAGCTAGCTATCATTTGAGTCATATTGTAAAACTAAACCAAAAAATACAAACAACAACACCTTCCATAAAGACCAATAAATTCAGAGCAGCCCCATAATCAATCAATTAATTAATCAGTATTTTTCTTTGATTATGCTGAGTAACTGGTGCTTTTTTAGACAAAATCTATAATTTGGTTTCTTTCTTTTTCAACAGCAGTAATAAACCAGGAAAGTATTGGCAAGGTAAGAGCTGCCCACCTGCTAAAAATTCCTGAACTCTGCAGAGGGAAATGCCTCCCAGTAACATTAACTTCTTGCACAAGGAGGTGTTCCCACTGTTCCCAAAGCTTACAGCACACTGTTAGCTCTCATGCTTCAAATGAAAACATTTTGGAACAGTCTTAAGCCTGACTAGCTCCTAATCTAGCAAGTCTGCCAACATCTGAAAATCAATGCTATCAGTATGTCTTGTAGTGGGAGGATGTCTTAACAGTGCTGTCTCCACAGTCACCCTTGGCACATCTGGTCACAGGAACACATGATTTACACAGCTGCACAGTAGAGGTTTGTGTTGAGAGAGATTTTAGTAGATGGGGCATAAGATTTGAAAATATGTAGTGAAGAGAGACAGACAGCATGAAAACTCTATATTCTGTAAACACACTTTGCTTCAGATCTTGTTTATATCTTCCCAGCTAAACAGCAAAGTGACAAAGTTCCAAAAGTACATGTAAAGATGATACTGGGAAATAAATAGATTAGTTCTCATGAACTATCTAAAATATTCTACATTTAGACCTTTCATTATATATTTTTGAATTGAGTAAATGTAATGATCAAGATAATATTAAACAACAAAAGACACAATATGGAATGAGGCACAAGAAAAAGATGTTAGAGACAAATTCAGAAAAGATAAGCAGAGGTGTCAAGAGTGAGCTATTGGGATACAACATGGAAGTTAGAGATACAGGTGGGAACCATCTTGGATATTCACTTAGCCCTAGAATACTTGTACTGTCTGTACTATTGAAACACAAGTATACACGAGTAAGAAAAATAGCTTTAGGTTCACATATTTGGACAGAAATAGAAGATCAATATGTACAACAAAGAAAAATAACAACTGCCACTATTAAACTATCATCAAGTATAAATATGATCTTGAATGAACCAATGATACAGCAATTCACTTTTAATTACTATGAAATTAAAAGAGTAAAATTGAATCAACTCAGTTTAGTTGCCAATTCTTCCAAGAAACCTTACATGTCCTCAGCTATTGGTAATATTGTGTTTTTCTGAAGTCTCAAAGCAATTTATTCATACATTTTATGAAAAAAGTCACTCAAGCATTCCATATAATTGTTTGTACTTTTTGCTTTCATTCCTACAGAAATTTCTTAAGGGTAGGAACTTTATCTAATTTACTTTTTAAATGGCAATATCTTAATAAGAAACATTTTTAAATGAATGAAAGAAGCTGTGGTGTTAAACTATTGGTCAGAACAGCATTTCTCACCTGGGGCTCTATACCAGCTTTGTAGGTTCCTATCTGTTAGTAAAACTTGTTTTCTCATGGCTGTAAGATTGAGACACCTGTTTTCTTGACATATAGCCCTGTTCATAGTCAAGCAATGGAGCACTGAATCATTCCTTACTTCTATTCTTGCCTTGCTCTTCTAAGGTATAAATGATCACGTTGAGGCTCCACTCCTGGATGAATGAAGATAATCCTGTTTTAAGTTAAAGGAATTACCAAGTTTAATTGCGTTTTCAGAGTTTCTGTAAACATAAAATGATGTACTCACAGTCTAGGGATTAGGTTATTGAATCTTCTTGAGAGCCATGATTGACCTTCCATATGTAACATCTGAAATTTCATCACTTAAGATAAATCTATTTGACTATGTAATTATATCCTTTCATTAGATAACTATGTACCTAAATTTACCATGATAATCACTATTAACGTTTTTGCTCTTAAGAATTGTGGTGGTCAAAAGATGAGATGATGATGCTATAATTTTATAATGTGGACAAGGACTTCCCAGTGCGAACCTAAGGAGAGTGCTGGGTGGAAGAGTAAAGTGCAGTACTCTGGAAAGGGGCACTGGAAAGGAGGAGAATGAGTGGTAGAGAGGATAACAAACTGGAAAACAGCTTTCCTATGGGCTGGGAAGCACAATGCGCCAGACAGAATAACTAGATCCCAGATATCTCATTTATTTGTTAATTACACAAATATAGTACTTCAGAGGTGTGCATACACAGCACACACACAAGCACATGCATGCACACGCACACTCATTCACACCAATATATCTGTTTATTTCTCCTGGAGCACTTTAAATATCTTCATAAAGAATTGAGAGTTGGGAAAACCCACTTTCCAGTCCCCCTTCTGTCTCTCTTAGACAGAAGCTATCTTTCAATAAATATTTCCTATTCTTAAATAAAAAAAGAATTGAGGGTTGAGGTATTGAGGTAAAGGAGCATTTAACAGAAGGAAGGCTATAATATGTAACTATTTCTAGTGGTTCCAAAATATGACTTAACTGCCAGGAATAACCTTTTCTATTCAATTATTGTGTTACATGTTTAAAGAAAGAAATAATTTTCTTTCAGTGAAGCACTGAGTCCATGATAATCCAATCATAGACTTAATGGGGAGTTAAACCAATTTCTATTTCACTTCACCTCATCACAGTATCTAATCTTTTTCTATTGATAGTTAGTGTATGAAATTTTCATTATAAGAGTTTTAAACATCAGAGGTAATATTTGGAGGCTGCAACAGATTCTCAGCAGCACTTTCATATTTGGTCACTTCATAATTAGGTTATAACATTACAAGAAAGCACATACACGGCACTGGGCCACAGCTTCAAAACCAGTAAAATCATGCATGGTTGTGTCATTATTTTGAAATGACTTATAAGCAGTTTCTTTTTGGTTTTGGTTTTTTTTTCTGGTACCAGGGATCAAACTCAGGACCTTGCAGTTGGGAAACAGGCGCTGGAACCACTGAGCTAAATCCCTGGCCCTAAGTAGTTTCATTTTATTGTCTAAGGTTTTAATAACTCCTTTTCCAAAGACAAATGTGATTAACATGATGTGTGTTTGTCTTTGGATTTAATCATGTTTGCAGTCATTTTTTGAATTACAATTAATCCTCTTTACATTTATATAACACAATACTAAACTTTTCCTTTCTAAATTTATCTTAATAGATGCTAACATATTTCATTTGTATAATGTTGTAATATAGTAACTCAGTATAACAGTAACATAGTGCTTTGGGTATCCTGACAGAAGGTATTTTATCATTTTATTATTTAATTACTTAAACATTTTCAAATAGTATATTCATAAAATCTAAAACATGTAAACATAACACAGATTCTAGATCTGCTCAGAAACCCACTAGATGAGAAATACTTTATATAAAAAGAATATTACCATTTACACATTCCTGGTCAAAAGGAGACTGAATTTAGTCACCTTTCCTCACACTGCTAGGAATTAGTTTCTTTGCACATCAATAGATAACGCAGCAATAGACAGGTGAAGCTAAAATTGTATGGTATAGTAATTTTTTCTTAGGTTTCTTTTTTTTAGGAGCAAAATAAAAAGCAGAGGTCTTAGAAAAACATTGGGGATGAGAATGAGGAAAATGGGTCCTATTTATAGTTCTTCTATGTATAAAGCATTTAAACACATCATATAATGTCTAGAATTATGATCAGCATGTGTGCAAAGCAAGACTGAGCTGGAGCTGCACCATGGTACTTTCTAGTCCCCAGGAGTTCATATATTTATATGCTTTCTCCTTGTCCTTAAGCTATTACTGAATAGTAAGGTAGGAAGTTTAGAAGACTGATTTACTGCATTAGGCAAGGTTCTGTCATCAAATAATCAATATGATATGTGTAGATGTATAGAAAGAGGTTATCAGAAGATTTTGGTTGGCTTGAGTTATTGGAAACTGAGATATACCATTATCTTCTGTTTGTAAGCTGAGGCACGGGCAAAGAATGTATGTATTCTAGCATAAAGTCAAAGACCTAGGAGTCAGGAGTGATGATGTTCAAGGGCAGAAGGTTGATATCTCACTCCAAGCAAGAAGAGTGAATTTTCCCTTCCTTTTCCTTTTGTTCTACTTGTGCCTTCAACAGATTGGATAATGCTTACCTGCATGAGAAAAGGCAATCTCTTACATGTGGTCTCTCAATTCAAATCCTAGTGTCTTCTGGAAATACCATTAGGATTTAATATAAAATGTTCTCCAAAAGTCTCATGTGTTCAGATATGGGGGTTTTGGAAGGTGATGGGACCATGGAGATGCAATATTGATCAGTGAGTCAACACACTGATAAGGCACTTACAGCTGGAAGTGTGCCTTGAACCGCAAAGGACATTTTGGATTTGGACTTTTGAGCAGTGCTAGAACTGCTAAGACTTTAGCAACTCTTAGAGATGATGAATGCATTTTACACAGTGAGACTGACCTGAGCCTTCTTGGGGGCCAGGTATGAAACACTATGGTTTAGATCTATAGTGTCCCTGCAAAGTCTCATGTGTTCAGACATAAGGCATCTGGCAGATGATTTGATCATGGAGCACTATACTCACCAGTAGATTGAGCCGCTGCTGAGTTCTTGTGTGGATGTGGTATTAGGAGGTGAGGTCTGATCAAAAGATGTAAGTCACTGAGGCATGACCTGGAAGGGTGTATACCTGTCCCTACCTTCCCACTTTTCTTTCTTTGCTTTTTGGCTTCCATGGGTTGAGTAGCTTTTCTCTGCCTGCACTTCTCCCACACCTTTTCTGCTTGGGAGCCAATCATGGACTTACCCCACTCAAACCATCAGCAAAAATATATTTCCCTTAAGTTGCAGGCTTTCAGTATTTTTTCCAAGTGATAAGAAAGATGACTGATACACACCCAGATGTAAAGCTTTAGCAGGTTTCTGTGTGTTAGGCTGATGCATCAGAGGCATTATCAACCAATGAAATAAATGTATTTTTTAAATTTTATCACAATAAATGATACATTGTTATTAATCCCCCTCAAAATACTCACCCTTACTTAAACACACTTATCAAATCATGCTTACCATTTTCTGAAGAAGTTGTAGAAGACCTTTTTCATGAGTGTCTTTAGTTGCGCTGTTGTGGCTGCTTGATGCCTTAAATGTTTGCCTTTCATGGTGGTTTGCACTTGTAGAAGTTGGAAGTTTCCTGGTGCTAGATGCAGTGAATATGGTAGATGAGAATACAATGTAATATTTTAATAGAGATTGCCAAACTAGAAGTGATGTGTGACAGACAGTGTTGCCATGATGGGGGAAGAAACTATTTATCCCTTTCTCAGGCCATTTTCTATGCACAGCATTTCATAAATGCATTAATAAGTCTTTATAGTATGCAAAGGTCAAGAGAGTGTTCAAGGTACAAAATTAGCTTACACAATTCCACCAAGTTTTAAAAAAAAGAATTCAGCATTATCTTGATACTGAATGTTGATTGACACACTTTTTTTGCAAGAGGAGTACTGGGTGAATTGCGCTGAGAACTCTGAAACTTGATCTCAGGTACACAACCATACATCCAAGCTTCATCTCCTACAAGGACATTTCTTAAAAAGCTGGAACCACAATTGCACAGCTCCAGTGAAATTGACAATATTTTATTTTAATTTATTATTTGTGATCCACGATTCATGTCACCTTTTAAACACAACCTTTCTCAACCATACTCACAACCAACTAACTGTACGAAATAAGTTGAAACTTCTCACACATTGATACTAAAGTCCAGTACACCATCTCTCACATCAAATATCCCTGCCTTTACATAGCAGGGCACTTGGGCAGCACCATCCATTGTATTTCTTGATCACACTTCATAAAATTGACTTCATAAAATTAAACTCATAAAATTAACAGTCACTTCATTGACTGTTTCATATGTCAAAATTATTTGAAGCAAAACCTTAAATTATAATAGTTAAAAACACAAGGTTCTGTTGTTATTCTCTTATTATTTGGTTAAGAAAATGTGTTTTATTTTTTCATAAAATAAAAAAGAATGAAAGCTTCATATATCAATTTCTGGTATTTGACTTTTGGCTATGTAATTAAGTAATGCCCAGCACATGAAAAAATTTTAGTATATATGAGCTAGTAAGGTGTTAAATTTCTTCCCAAAATTGCCTCATCAATGTTACTGTTCAAAGATTCATTCCATATAGTGGGAATTTGAGATAATAATCAAATTTGTTATTTAAAATGAAAGTTTCTGTTTGAAGATGACATAAAAAATAATAATCAGGGCAGCACTTTGAGCGCCTAGAAGGAAAACTCTCCCAGTTACTAATTTACATTTTTTAGGAGTCACCATATGTTTTTCAGTGTTAATAATCAAGATAATTAAATGTGGCCATCTTATTACTCTTAGAGAAGTATAGTTGTGAATTTTTTGTTAAAGGTTTTTGGTGATGTAAAAATGTTATTTTAATATATTTTGAATTGTAAGAACAAAACGAAAAATTTTTCTACATATTTTCTTCATTTCATTGGGGCGAATTTCAGGTATCAGCAAAGAAAGCAAATGTGAATATAAACCATTAAGCATTTATTGCTGAATAACATGTATACCTCCATTTCAAGAAATATAAATGAGTGAAGTTGAAATAAATTCTTTAAAGTTTACTATATTGCTAGTGGTTTCACAAAAAAATTTTCTTGTGTTTATTTATTTATCAGCTGGATCAAATATAATTGATTAAGACAAGAGCTGGCCCCACCTCTGAGGAAGTGAGCCACATGGGCCGCCATACCACCTCCACCAAAGCAGAGGAGCAGAGGCCCCCAGTGCTGAGTAGCTGAGCCTTTTGGGAGGCCAAACCACTGCTCCCAGGATAGAGGAGCAGAATCCCCTCCAGTGCCGGTGAGCTGTGCAGGCACCAGCAGAACACACCCCTCCCCTCCACTGAAATGAGAAGAAATGAAGACAAGTCTCAAAACTAGAATTCCAGATCACCTAAAGCAACCCCAAAGGGAAACAAGATGGAGCAATCTGATACTCAACCACCTAGACTACCTGAATTGGCACCAAAAGAGGATCTGGAAAAAATGAAATCAGAAATAATTTCTTAGATAACAGCAGATTGTGCCCATAGTGGAAGACATGATTAATAAATCTAGACAAGACACAGATAAAAAAATAGAGAAGCTGAGGAACATGATGGAATCCCAACAGAGGAAACAAATGGAATCCATAAAATAGATGCAAACATTTCCCGGAGATTAAAAACTCCACGGAAAGTTTACACAGCAGAAAGAGCCAAAATGAGGACAGAAATTCAGACATAAAAGAAAAGATTGCAAATAGTGACCAAAAAAAATTCTTTAAAATACTAAGGGACCACAGAAATCAATTCAGCAGCTGCTAAATGATACAAAGAAGAATTACATAAGACTGATAAGAGTCAATCAAGAAACAGCTGAGGGTGCAGATGACATAAAAACACTTCACAGAAGTAATGGCAGAAAATAACCCAAGAAGGGAAAAGAACTTGACATACAGATAAGTGATGCATATAGGACAGCAACTACTTGTGATAAAAAAAAAAAAATCTACCCATAGGTATATAATAGGTAAGATTCCAGAAACCCAACAGAAGAACGAAATTCTACAAGCAGTTAGAGAAAAGAAAAAAATCACATACAAAGGAAAGCCCATCAGAATCACAGCAGACTTCTCAACACAAACCATCAAGGCAAGAGGAGCTTGAAGGGATGTATTTCAAACCCTAAAGGAAAACAGCCTCCAACCCAGATTCATGGACACTGCAAAACTATCTTTGAAAATTAATGGAGAAATAAGATACTTTCATGTAAAAGAGCACCTTGGGAAGTTCATGAATACCAAACCAGCACTCCAAAAATTTTTAGGCAATATCCTAGAAGAAATCAATAAGGATCACAAGCCCAGGAAGCCCAGCAGAATGAATCCATCAGGCACAACAAGAAACTAAATGGAAAGGGGGGAATATAACAGAAAAAAGTCATGACAATGATAAGTCAGTACATATCAGTTATAACCATCAATGTTAATGGTCTCAATACACCAATAAAAAGAAATAGACTGGCAGAATGGGCCAAGAAGCAAGAGCCAGGCTGGGGATTTAGCTCAGTAGTTCTGCTGCCTGCCTTGCAAGCACAAGGTCCTGAGTTCAATCCCTGCTGTCAAAAAAAAAAAAAAAAAGCAAGATCAAACAATATGCTGCATACAAAAACATGCTTAATTCAAAAAGAAACTCATAGACTGAAAGTTAAAAGGTGAAAAACAATACTCCATGTGACACAAACTCCCCCCACACACATACACACAAAACAGGAGTAGCTATCCTCTTTGCAGATCAGGTGGATTTCAAACCAACACTGATCAAGAGAGACAAAGAAGGAAACTACAACCTTGTAGAGGGAACAATCCAACAGGAAGAGATGACAATCATTAATATATATGCAATAATTAATATATATAAACACTAGTGCACCCAACTATATAAAAAAAATAATGGACATGAAAAATCATATAAGCACTAATACAACAGTAGTGAGGAAATTCAGTAACCCACTGTCATATATAGATAGATCAACTAGATGAAAAATAATGAAATACTAGAACTCAATCAAACTCTTGAACAAATGAACTTAACAGATGTTTACAGAGTGTTCCAGCCCACAAAATCAGAATACACATTCTTTGCAGCTGCACATGGGTTGTTCTCCAAAACAGACCACACACTCACTCATAGAACATGTTTAAGTAAGTGCAAAAGAATAGCTATCCCCTGTATACTATCAGACCATAGTGCAATGAAATTGGGGATCAATAGCAAAAGAAACCACAAGAATTTCATGAACACATGGAAACTGAACACACTTCTGAATAACCACAGGTTCACAGAGGAATTTAAAGAAGAAATCAGACAGTTCTTACAACTAAATGACAATGACAATACAACATATCAGAATCTATGGGACACAATGAAAGCAGTCTTACAAGGGAAATTCATCGCAGTGAATACTCCCATGAGGAAAACAGTGTGAGCTGAATTACAAAACCTAATGCTGAACCTCAAGCTTCTAGAAAAAGAAGACCAGGAAAAAGTCAAAGCTCATACAAGGGAGGAAATTATAAAGTTCAGAACAGAAATCAATGCAATGGAGACTAAGAGAATGAAACAAAAAATCAATGAACTGAAAACCTTCACACCAAAATCAAGAATAAGACAAGGATATCCACTGTCACCAGTCCTATTCAATATAGTTTTTGGAAACATTAGCCACAGCAATGAGACAAGAGAAAGAAATAAAAGGAAATCTGGAAGTCAAATTGTAATTATTTGCAGATGACATGATAGTGTATAGAGACCCCAAGAACTCCACCAAAAATCTTCTAGTCTTAATAACCAACTTCAGTAACGTAGCTGGATACAAGGTCAACACACAAAAATCAATAACCTTCCTGTACATGAACACCAGACTCACTGACAGAGGAACTGGCAAAACAACTCCCTTCAAAATCGCATCCACAAACTAATGAAATACTGAGGAATCAACCTAATGAAAGAAATGAAAGACCTTCACTCTGAAAACTACAGCACTCTGAAAAAAGAGAAAAAAGGGAATATCAGCAACCTCTGTGGATATCAGTATGGAGATACCTCCAAGAAAAATGACTAGAGGTGCCATTTGACACAGCTATTCCCCTGCTTGGTATCTTCCCAAGAGAATTAAAACAATCATACCACAGTGAAATATGGTCACCCACATTTACAGCGGCACAGTTTGTACTACCAAAAGCTTGGAAACAGCCCAATTGCCCATCAACTGGAAACTGGATAAAGAAGATGTGGTTTTTTTTATATAAAATGGAGTACTACTTGGCCATAAAGAATTAGAAACTAGAGACATTTATAACTAAATGGATGCATTTTGAGGCCATACACTAAAGTGAAAAAAATAGGACACATGTGTGGAAATACCAAATAGTTTCTCTGATGTGAGAAACTGAAAGTATAAATACGGATTAAAATGAATAATTGATCATTTGAAATAGGAAGAAAAGGTCCAAAAGTTTAGGGGAATTGGGAGGTGAAGGGGAAAGGAAAGAAGGGAAAGAAAAAATTATAGGAAAAGGAAAAAATGGAAACAAAGCCTTTGTAAATAGGGAAGGGTGGAGAGGGTGAAGGGAGGGCAGGGAATGGGGAAAAAATAAGAACCAAGATACATCATGTACAGGTGCAAGTACCCAATGATAAATGTAAACGTATTGTATACCTAAAATGTACCAATAAAAGAATTTAAGCAAAAAAAAAAAAAAAAAAAAAGAAGAAGAAGAAGAAGAAAATGGAAAGACATTCCTTGCTCCTGAGTAGGAAGAATCGACATAGTGAAAATGGTCATACTTCCAAAACTGCTATATAGATTCAACAAAATCCCAATTGAAATTCCAAAAGCATACTACACTGACATTGGGAAAACAACCCAAAAATTCATTTGGAACAACAAGAGACCTAGAATGGCAAAAGCAATCCTAGGCAACAGAGACATGGCAGGGGATATCACAGCCCCCAACTTGAAACCATACTACAAATCTACTGTGAAAAAAACAGCATGGTACTGGCAAAGAAATAGACCTAAGGATCAGTGGCACAGATTAGAAGATGCAGAAACAACTCCAGACACACTCAGCCACCTCATCTTTGACAAAGGAGCCAAACACCCGCACTGAAGGAAAGATAGCCTTTTTCATAAATGGTGCTGGGAAAACTGGGTTTCAACTTGACAAAGATTAAAAATAGATCTATATCTCTCATCAAGCCCTAAACTAAAATCAAAATGGATTAAAGATATAAATATTAAAACAGAAATGCTGAACCAGCTGGAAGAGAGGTAAGTAGAACTCTTTAAGACATTGGTGTAGGAAAAGATTTTATGAACAAAACCTCAGTTGCCCATGAACCAGAATGAACAAACAACAAGTGGGATCTCTTCCTATTAAAAAGCTTCTGCACAGCAAGTGAAACCACCAACAGTGTGAAGAGACAACCCACAATGTGGGAAAAAATTTTCACCTGCTGTTTCTCAGACAAAGGTCTACTATCTAGATTCTATAAAGAACTTAAAAAAATCTAACCTCCCAAATATAAAACCCAATACAAAAATGGGCATCTGAAATGAGCAGACATTTCTCAGACAAAGAAGTAGAAATATCAAATAAACATATGAAAAAATGTTCAACTTCACTGGTCATTAGTGACATGCAAATGAAAACAACACTGAGATTCCACCTCATCCAGAAAGAATGGCTGCTATCATGAAATCAACCAATAACAAATGCTGGCGGGGCTGTGGGGAAAGAGGAACCCTGCTCCACTGCTGGTGGGAGTGTAGACTGGGGCAACCACTGTGGAAATCAGTATGGAGAAACCTCAAAGAACTAGGACTGGAAGTCCCATTTGACCCAGCTGCTGGGGATCTTCCCTAAAGAATTGAAAGAATCATATCACAGTGATATATGTGCATCCATGTTCATAGCAGTGCAGTTTGTAATAGTTGAAACTTGGAAGCAGCCCTATTGCCCATCAACTGGAGACTGGATAAAGAAAATGTGGTTTTTTTTGTTTTGTTTTTTTTATAAAATGGAGTACTTACTACTCAGCCATAAAAAATGAGAAGTTAGAGACACATATAGCTAAATGGATGCACATTGAGGCGATACTCATAAGTGAAATAAATAGGACACACGTGTAAATACTGAATAGTTTCTCTAGTGTGAGAAACTGAAAGTGTAAATAAGGACTAAAAGGTATAATAGATAATTATATCTATTAGGAAGAAAAGGGGCAAAGGGGAAGGGGAAGTGAGAGGAGTAGAGGAAAGGAAAGAAGGGAATGGAATTCATATGAGAAATTGAAAAACTGGAAACAAAGTCTTTGTAAATAGGGATAGTTTGAGGGGTTGAAGGGAGGGCAGGGGAATGGGGAAAATATAAGAACCAAGAGAGATTGTGTAAAGGTGCAAATTTCCAATGATGAATGTACCTGTATTGTATACTTAAAATGTAGCAATAAAATTTTAAAAAAGTGATTAAGTCAGTGAAAAAGGAATTATTGGGAGTGATCATTAGAAATTTCTGTAATTAGAAATGGAAAGACAAGTGCTGATAGAATGATATAATGTAATCTATACTTGTAACAACAGGTAGGAAGCATGAAAATGAGACACAGAAAAAATTAATGTAGTATGAAAATTTAGGAACATTCCCCACTAGAAATGGTTCATTTGTCACACTCAGCCAAAGATTTCTACTAATTCCTTATTAAGGAGTGATTAAAAGTTGATAGCAAAACTCATCTTTATATTTCTGGCATAAGATACTGAACTTAGCAATATATTCCCCCCCTCCTTACCTAAAGCCTATTGAAATAGCAGATAAACATTTTAAACATAAAACAAACACATATCTGGATGACGAAAACAAAGACTGGTAGATATGATCATAATAATAGATGGAACAGGATGAACAAATACACACACACACACACACACACACACACACTCACCAGTAGCAAGAGAGGCAACAAAAGGTATTAAAGAACAATTCTGTTCCATAAAAGAACAAGAACTCCAAACAACCCAACCTCAGTAACAGTGGCTCCATGGTCTGGGATTCTGAATGGGACAGAAATCATTTTAGTAATGTAAACCTTTCTATGCAAGTAGGCTTTCAACAAGGCATCCTACACTCACCATATGCAATGCCTGTCTTTACAGAGATACTGGTTACTCTGAACCACCTTTTCGTGGGAAATCTTTTAATATATGACACTTGGGGTAATGTAGTAACTTCAGGCACCCTACAAGTCATCACTGGAGCAGTATAGTATCAATTACCATTGCCATGATCCATGTTTTCAGTGGTGGGTGGGCCAATACAAATGTACAGTAATCAATGGATGCTAGTGACATCGTTTCTAGCTGCTGAATCCCTCTACAATTAGTGTAGTTTCACACTACAAATATCTTATCATTCAGTTAATTTTCCAAGTTATATCTGCCCAATATTTCTATTCAAGTTTTTATGAGCCAGGGTCAGTTCTTCAGTTTTCAATGAAGAACTCTGCTTAGTCATCATGATGAAAGAAAAATACAATAAAAACTTATAATTAAGAGGTATCTCCAACATAGATTTTTATTTACACAAGAAAATAATAAGCGGAATAAAGAGCAAGACCAGACCAGAGCATAAGAAAATCTTACAAGAGGGCCATTGAGCCTTCCATCTACCCTGACTGATTAGAAAGACTTTGGGTAAATTTTCTCTTTGACCAAAAAAACAAAAAAATCCCTATGATGATCTAGCATCTCATTTTATATGGTTGTTAACTTTTACCTTAACCTGCATAGCTATATCTAAGGCACATGTAGGGTACTCTGCTAGCCTTGTTCACCTTTTGCTACCAACTGCTTTTCTATGCACTTTTGCAGCCTTGAAGACTGTTTTATAGCCATTGTTTTGGTTTTGAGCATAGGCTTGTAGTTTCTGTGCAATACATTTTTCTCCAGTGTCAGTTTTCAATTTTCTGTATTCTCAAGCCACATGCCAATCTATGTTATAAATACTTTAGACTGTACAATAAAATCTCTCAGAATTAATAAATGAGTATAACATTGTTATAAGATGCAAAGTCAGTATAGAAAAATTAGTTGTATTTATATACACTAATAATAATAAAGTATAATTCTGAAGTTTAAAACAGTTTAGTTTACAATAGCATAAAATACTAAAGCCTATAATTAGAAATATGTATAGGATGTGTATGTTAAAAATCACACAAAAAAATGAAAATATATACATACAAAATTAAGAGATAAATAGTGTTCATTGATCAGAACACCCAATATTAAGATTTCAATAGGGCCGAGGATTTAACTCAGTGGTTCTGTCACCTGCCTCCAAGTGCAAGGTCCTAAGTTCGATCCCCGGTATATATTCTTTTAAATTGATACCTGAATTTATTATAAAACTAAAAACCAGAGGATTATTGAAAACATTGACAATCTGATTCTAAATTTGGAATGGAAAAAAAGAAATCAGAATAACAATTTTGAAAAGTGAAGTTGATGAACTCATGCTATCTGATATAAACCTGCAAGAATCAAAACAGCAAGATACTTTAAAAGAACTGACAGAGATCAGTGAAGTAGAGGAAATAGAGAAACACCATTATACCAATTAATTTTGATCAAATGTGCAAAGGAAAGGCAATGGAAAAGCTAGTCATTTCACCAAATGTTGCTGAAACATTTGGATATCCATGTGAATATTTTAAAAATTAAAATTATAAAGCTCAGATCAGACTTCTCATTTTATATAATAATTACATTAAAACAGATCATATACTTACCTAAAATGTAAAACTCTAAATGTAAAGGAAACAGAAGAAACAATTTTAGTTAATCTTGGATTACTAAAATGTTCATAAACATAATATCAAAGTATGATCCTCAAGAAAAATGTTGATAGATTGTACTTGAAAAAATTAAAATGTTTATTTTTTGGAAAACATTTAATATAATTAAAACACAAGATATTGTTATAAAAATACATTTACAAAGGTAGTTTCTTTCAGAGGATGTGTATCCATAATGTAAAAAGAATTCTCAAAAATAAGAAAACAACTCAATTAAAAAATGAGCAAAAAGGGCAAGGATTTAGTTCGATGGCATGCATCTGCCTGGCAAATGCAAGGTCCCGAGTTCGATCCCCAGCACTGAAAAAAAAATGAGCAAAAGATTAGAGTGGATATTTCTCCCAAGATGATGAATGTGCATCAAAGCAGCATGTGAAAAGATATTCATGATCATTAGTCATAAACCATGAAGAGATACCACTAGATGTCCATTAGATTAGCAAACAGCAACTAAAACATGACAAGGCTTCATGTGCTGGCAAGCTTGGAAAGTAATCAGAAATATTATTATATTGCTGGTGAGAATACAAAAATGCTACACCCAAGAATTTGGCATTGTTTTTATAAAAGTAATCATGCACCTATCTTATGATACAACAATCCATCTCCCAGATGTTTAATTTGTTCATAGTAGATTCTGTAAATGAATTTTTAAAGTAGCTTCAAAAGTTCTTACAAGCTCCAAAAACTGGAAACAACTTAAATAACTTTCTTTTTTTGGTACCGGGGATCAAACTTGGGTCCTTGCTCTTGAGCAGCAGGCAGAGAAACCACTGAGCTAAATCCCCAGCCCCTAAATGCCTTTTACCTAGTGAACATATAGACCATGGTGAATCCATTCAGTGGACTGCTACTCAGTAATAAAAAGGAACAAATTATTATACAAATAGTAATGTGGATAAATTTAAAATATATTAAATAGGTGAAAGAAGCCTGGCTTAAAGGCCCACATGTTGCATAATCCCAATTTTACGTACCATTGAAAAAAATGAAACTATAGAGAATGAGAACAGATAGTAAATGCCAGGTTTTAGGTCTGAGGGACAATTTGATTTCAATGCAGTAAGATTAGAAAATGTTCTGCTTTATGATACTGCCCGATACCTCCCTGAATATGGCAGGCACGTGGCTCTCTGCATTTGTTAGAACTCATGGACAAACTCCGTATCAAAAAACAGTGAATTTCACTATATGAAAATTTAAATTATAAAGAAATAATATGCATGGTAGAATTCAAACATGCAATACTTAAATTATTAAACTTTTGATAATAAATTAGAAAGTAGGAAAATATATGGGAAAATAGAATATTAATGCCAATAGATGTTTATACATAATAGAGAAACAATAATACACCTATATAATTTAGAGAAGTTGAAGTGATTAAGAGAAAGAGAAGGGGAAATGGTTTTCTCTGTTGAGTTATGGAGAGAAGTATGTACTTATTTTTGGATTGTGATTGAATTTTTAACATGTGCATATATGTTTTGGTACAAATTAACTGTGAAGTGTTTATGTTGTACATATAAGTATGTTTGTGAGAATTATATTGAGTTAACCTAAAGGTAGATAATACATATTCTGATCTTATTTAATGATGTGAGCTCAGTAATTTTTACATAATATTTCTTGTGCCTTCATAGTGTGTGAAGATACAGAAGTCATCTTAGGTTTGTTTAAAAATGATTTCTGGATCCTTTACAGTTCATACCATGATTATTTTATGAGTATTGTGAATAAAGCAACAGACAATTTAAGTAGCAGTCCTTAAGGTCCTATATTTTAGTGTTACTTTTGTCAGTTTGTGCAATATGATTTTTTTTGCAGTGTGCAAACTGTCTTTGTGGGTACTTTGGGAGATTCTAAGAATTCCAACGGTAATTAATCCACTAAAAGATGTATGTCTCATAGTTTTAGGACATAACATGAAATTCTCAATACAGCAAAAACATTATGGATATTAGTACACAGGGCATAGATCTCAGGAGGCTGGTAAGATAAGCTGCTGCTTGGAAGCACAGAATATATCTTCATCTGAATTGTTTAGTACTTTTTTTTAACTTTCAAAAAGTCCCACCAAGCATTATTTTGACCCTGATAAATATGTACTTGTCCTTTCTAAGTACAATACAGTGTTTTTCATAGCAAAGAGAGTTTCCATCATTAGATATTATTAAATAATACACCATCATGACAAAGACTTAGAAAACTGCCTGAATTTCCTTGGAATTTATATTCCATCCTTGTGACAACCAACTTTCTACCAAGTTTCATATCTCCAATCATAAGATTACTTATTGATTATGAAAAAGACAGCACCGATTATTAGAAAGACAAACATAAGAGCCCTGGTAAGTTAACAACCATCAATCTCTTGAGCAAAGCTCAAATTCTATTTTGAGGGGGCTATTTTTTCTCTGTATTTAACATTTATAATTTATATTAAATAAACAGTTTTTGTATACCATAAATTCAATTAATTTCATGATAAATCCAGAAGGAGGAGCCCACATTGTGGAGTTCTACAAATACAATACCTTTTGATATAAAACACAGTTCACTTTATCCCATTTATTATATTATGAAATATGCTGATTAGTATATCAGTATACTAAACATGTCTTTTTATTTTAAACAACACTGTAATAATAGAAAGAAATTGAAAACTTATTAAGGGTGGGAGAAAAATTACATTTCAACAAAGAAATAGATTCTTTTTAAGTACCCAGGAAGTAATTTTACAAAGAAGAATAAAAACACATTTAAAATATTGCTTGGCAGTGGCCTTTATGTCTAGAATATTGCTTTTTCAATATAACCCCCAGTGAGGCAAAAGTAATATTAACAAATGATAAAGTTTTGCTGTAATTCTTAGTATTTTAATAAACATAATAATAACATGTCAAGTAAATTAAACTTCTTAATCTTTTCCCCCAATTTTACTTTAACACTGGTGTTGGAAAATGATCATTCCACAAAGTTGCTAATCATCCAAGATTGATTAAAAAGAAAAAGTTTTCTTGAATTTTTGTGACCCCTAAACTGCAGTCTTTGAATAGGAGATTAAAGCTTAATTATTTTGATGTACAAGTTCAGTGCCATCAATCTGGCCTGTTCAGCACTTTGAAAGTGTAAATTGCTTGGGTAAAATAGGTGCGTGCTTTCTCCTTTCCTTCTTAAAAAGAATTCACATTTTCAATTTCTAGATGAAAAATAATACCTTGACTAAATGCTAATCACACTTTCTGCTGACAGAGATAGAATAAAACAAGAGATTACCTAGAATACTAACGGATAGCAGTATGCATAAATCAATACTGTCTCTACCCATATTACTAATCTTCTTTCAGGCAAAAAACACAAAAGTTTTTGAAAAAGTAGAACACTTTGAGATAAGGTTTAGAGTGCTCTCTCAATCTTAAGATATAGTTTTCTTTATTAAAACTATTTTAGGCTAAACTGTCTTATATATAAAAATAAACTGAGATAAAAATATCTGCACCCTCTCCCTGCCCCTCTACTCTACACACAGTAAAGTTCAACAAGTAACAATATAAGTTACATAAACTTCCATAAATAGCACACAAACACATAAATATTGCTTCATAGAAATTTTAACAAGAAATTGCATCTTCTATTTTTTCTTAAAAAATAGTTTCTCTATTAACCAAAATCAATACATACACAGGTATTATGTCATACAACTATATATACATTCTATAATTTATTTAAATTGTCACTTAATGTATCCAAAGACAGCAAACCCCTGATGTTGATCCCAGTTCAGTTCCTTTCTACCTTAGACTGAATTTCTCAGAGCCATTTGAGACCTACCGCAGAAGTCATGCATAAGAAAACTGAATTTCATCCCAAGCTGTTCAAGTGCAAATTTTTGACTTCTCTGAATTTCACCATGTGAATTTTGGGTGAAAAACTGTTTCATATAAGCCTCAGTTTATATGTATATAAAAATATACAACAATATTGTATAAGCTTCATGAATTAATAAAATTCATTAAAATTAGCACTGTTCCTGGCATAGCGGAAGTGCTCCATTAACAAAATAGTATGGACACCAATGTCCTTTACTTCTAGAAACCTTCTGGGATACAAAGTAAAATCGTCACCACATATGAAGGTGAAAATCTAATTTCCAATAGTATCCACTGCCCTAAACTAACCAAAGTCTATCCACAAGATGGGTTCCTTTTCCCTTCCCACTTTTAAAGCAGACAGATATTTTAAACACCTGCATAGCTGCAAAGAACAGGTGGGACTTGTCCTAATAACTGGGTACTACTATAAAACATTTTACCATAGACCTCCTTCCCACTTAGAAATAGTAAGTTGACAATATATGTGAAATTATAAACTGCAGACTGAAACTATAACACCTAATGTATCTGCTCCTAATCTTTATACAAATATTGATTTAGCTAGATCAAGCAGCCCTACTATCTGTCTTGCATTCAGATAACTTGTATGTATGTCAGAGAACACCTTTTTCTCTGCCCCTGCACTGTGGACTCAGCTTTGCTGGGTAAAGTGAAGTTTCATTTCCTCATCCTCAGTACAAAAGAGCCAGTGCTCACTGTGCTTACATTTAATTATACTATAAGTAAATAGGGATAAAAAGATTATGTCCACCATTAATTTCTCAAGGCATATACTATAAAGCAAGGATAAAATGGAATCTACCTCTCTTGTATCCTGAGTCTTCTCACTTCCTGTGGCACTCATGTTTCAATGTGTCACAGTATCTCATTTATATCTATAATACTGTATCTAAATGTAATGTGGTTATTATGTACTAGTAAAAGGACAGAAGCTTTTTAGTATATGTGCTGCTGAAGCAAGCACAAAGACAGAAGCTTTTAAAGTATAAATAATCACCCCAAGGTCACAAAACCATTAAGTGGCAAAGCTAGTATTCACACCCAGGTTCCATGGACTTCAAGGTCTATATTTTTCTACTGTATTACAATGTCTCTCATGAATAAGTAAAGCGGTTGTATGTAAAACTGATTAAATTCTGTAATAGCCTTAACTACATTAGATTACTTTTTTCCTTTCTATAAAAATCTCCATGTACAAACTGTATAAATGTTGCACTATTCATGGCACTATGTTAAAATGGAAAATACAAAAGTTGTTAACAAGTTTTCAAAGATGTCAGAAAGGTGACCAGGCAATAGACAGAGACTGAGGTTGACATGCACATCCTTGAGGAAGGCTTATACACTGAATATGAAAATCATCATAGAAAATAATGTAGGTCATTGATAGCATCCTAAAGCCAAAAAAAATAAAGGCACTCCATGATAACACTTTTTATTGCTCAAAACAGTTGTAGATTAGGCCAATCATGAAGCACATTTCTAAAAACACCTTCACTATATGATCTAGAAAATCATGCACATTGGCAACTTACCCATCAAGAATACCCATTCAAAATAAGAACCAAGAGAGATTATGTAAAGGTGCAAATTTCAAATGATGAATGCCATTATATTGTATACCTAAAATGTACCAGTGATTAGAATGAATAGTTGATAATCCAAAATAGGAAGAAAAGGTCCAAAAGGGTAGGGGTAGTGGGAGGGGCAGGGGAAAGGAAAGAAGGGAAAGGAAAAATGATGAGAAATGGAAACAAAGTCTTTGTAAATAGGGAAGGGTGGAGGGGGTGAAGGGAGGGCTAGGACTGGGGAAAAAATAAGAACCAAGAAGCATCACATAAAGGTACAAGTTCCCAATGAGAAATGTAAATGTGTTGTATACCTAAAATGTATCAATAGAAGAATTTAAGTAATAATAATTAAAAAAAGAATACCCATTCAGACAGATAAAATGATTTAAGTGTATAAACATGTACTTAGTGAAACTTGGCTTCAAATTAGTGATCCAAGCTGTGGGTTGATCCTAATGATGACAAGGTACAACATTCAAATTATGTTTCTATTCATTTACTAATTGGGTTTTCACAAGAATTATATTGACAAGGCAGATATCACTATTTCTTTTTAATTTTTATTTTTGGCAAATATAATCATGAATTTGAGATCTATGCATTTACCCAAGAATTCTTTCTTCCATTTTTAAGAAAGGACAACTTAACCCTTAGCTAAGTGTTCTTCTAGTGATGACATAATACAGTATCCATAATAATACCAGGGATGACAGCAGGTGCATCAGTAATCCTGTGTTTATAAGTACATGTGTGAAAATCTCCATGTTGTTGTCTTAGTATGTGTATATTACTTTACGTAAGCCTTGTAAGCAATGTTATCAAATAAATAACATTTTACACAAATCTTTAAACTGCATCTAAGTTTAATAATGTTGATAGATCAATGCCTGCCCAGAGACCATTGGTAAGTCCACACAGACTCTACCCAGAAGCCCGCCCATACAACAGCAGCATGGGTACACAGGCCCCAGCCAGGGCTCTGCCCAGACACCAGCAGCTTTTGCATGCATGCCCCAGCGAACGCCTGACCTGGAAAACATTTGAGCAGGAGTGCAGGCCCCAGCTAGAGGCCTGCCCGATAACATCAGTAAGTACATGCAGACATCAGCCAGAAGCCCAACCAGGGAACAGCCCAACATGGTAATCAAGAAGGCCATCATTCTGAACCTAGATATTGGTGCAGTGGTGAGCAGCAGAGAGAAGGTCTCTCTGAGGCTTCTTGAGAATTGAAGCCCACTGGGAGAGCAAAGAGTCATCTCAATAAATGTGGAGCAGACTGCATTGGTTGAAATGAGAAGACACTTAAACAAGTCTCAAAACCAGATCACCAAAGGCAACTCCAAGGGACAATGAGATGCAACAATCAGAAACTCAACAACCTGGACTCCCTGAAATGGCAATGAAAGACGATCTGGAAAAAATGAAATCAGAAATTGTAGGGAACAGGGGAAGGGGATGTTACCAGAACCTCTGCAGTAAGTCCTAGTCTCCTGCAAGCCATGGCAGCACAAGGCAAATTACAGGAAAGGTAGACAAATGAGACTGAGAAGAAGCTGAGCTTTGGGTCTGATCAGTGCTGCTCTGGGCGCCAAAGACAAGAACCCCTAGCTTGCAGAACCTTTTATTTAATACATGGGGAAACAGATGTAACAAATGAATATGTAGGTTTCAGTACTTCACATTGGGATAAACAAGGTGTAACAGAAGACTGGGTGGGGGCAGTGGAAATCTAAGAACAATGAGGAACTATGCAGATGAAGATTTGGTTCCTCTCTGGCATCTCCCACAGGTGTGGTCTTGTCCTGGAGCATTACAGCATCCAGGGATCACTGAGGTTTCAGTTGTGACCCTAGGCCAAAATGCAATTATGTCTGGAATGTCCTAGCTGGGCTATAGGCAGGAGAACTAGGCCTACTCAAATGATTTTTCCCTAGAATTATGTAGCATTGCTCCCAACAAGAAATAATTTCTCAGATAACTAAAGAGATTGTGTCCATAGTGAAAGACATGATTAATAACTCTAGAGCAGACACAGATTAAAAAAACAATAGAGGAGCTTAGGAACATGATAGAATCCCAGCATAGGAAACAAATGTAATCCATAAAACAGTTGCAAACAGATTTCCAGGAGATTAAAAACTCCACTGAAAGTTTATAAGGCAGAATGAGCCAATGTGAGGACAGAATTTCAGATACAGAAGATAAGACCGCAATTAGTGACCAGGAAAAGAGAAATTTCTTTAATATAATAAGGGACCATGAGAAATCAATCCAGCAGCTGCTAGACAATGCAAAGAAGAATAACATAAGACAGATTGGAGTCAATTAAGATATAGGAGATAGTGCAAACCACATAAAAAACTGTTCACAGAAGTAGTGGCAGAAAACTTCACAAGGACGTGAAAAGAACCTCACATACAGATAAGTGAGGCAGATAGGACTTGAACTAGCCATGATAAAAAAAAAAAAATCTACACCCAGGCATATAGTAGACAAGATTCCAGAAATTCAACAGAAGAATAAAATTCTACAAGCAGTGAGATAAAAGAAAAAAATCACGTACAATGGAAAGCCTATCAGAATCACACCAGACTTCTCAACACAAACTATCAAGTCAAGAAGAGCCTGGAGTGAAGTATTTCAAGCCCTAAAAGAAAACAAACTCCAACCCAGAATGATGTACCCTACAAAACTGTCTTTCAAAAGTGTTGGAGAAATAAAATAATTTCATGACAAAAAACAACTGAGAAACTTCATGAATACCAAGAAAGCACTCCAAATATTTTAAACAATGTCCTAGGAAAAGACAATGAGGGTCAACCCCACAAAGCCCAGCAGAATCCATCAGGTAAGACAATAAACTAAATGTAAAGGGAGAGAATCCAGCAACAGGAATAAGTCATGAGAAGGATAAGTCAACACATGTCAATTACAACCATTAATATTAATGGTCAATTCATCAATCAAAAGAAATAGACTGGAAGAATGGGTCAAGAAGCAAGGTCCAACAATATGCTACTTACAAGACATACCTAATTCAAAAGAAACTCACAGATTGCAAGTTAAAGAGTGGAAAACAATATGCCATGTGGCAGGTACCCAAAAAAAAGCAGGAGTGGCTATCCTATTTGCAGATAAAATGGATTTCAAATCAACACTGATTAAGAGAGACAAAGAAGGTCCCTATATCCCTGTAAAGGAAGAGGAAGAGATGACAATCATGAATATATATGCATCAAATACTAGTGTACCCAACTATATAAAACAAATATTAACAGACATGAAAAATCAAATAAGTACTAATACAGTAGTAGTGTGGGACCTCAATACCCCAACGTCACAAAAGATAGATCAACTAGACAAAAAAATAAACAACAAAATACTAGAAACCAACCAAACTCTTGGACAAATGACTTTAACAGATATTTAGAGAGTGTTCACCCTCAAAATCAGAATACACATTCTTTTCAGCTACACATGTGTCATTCTCCAAAATCGAACACATACTTGCTTATAGAACATGTTTAAGTAAATGCAAGCGAACTGAACTTATCCCCTGTATATTATTAGATCATAGTGTGATCAAATTGGAGATCATAGCAAAAGAAGCTACAAGAATTTCATAAACACATGGAAATTGAACCACAAACTCTGGAACAACCAATGAGTCACAGAGATGATTAAAGAAGAAATCAGACAGTTTCTACAACTAAATGACAACCCCAACACAACATATTGGAATTTATGGGACACAATGAAAGCAATCTTACAAGGGGAAGGCATTGCAGTAAATACTAATATTAGGAAAATAGAGTTAGCCCAATTAAACAATCTGATGCTGAACCTCAAGCTTCTAGAAAAAGAAGAGCAGGATGAAACCAAAGCTCATAAAAGGAAGGAAATTATAAAGATCAGAGCAGAAATCAATGCAATGGAGACTAAGAGAACCATTCAAAAAATTAATGAAGCAGAGAGTTTGTTCTTCGAAAGAATAAAAAAAAATTGACAGACCTTAGCCAACCTTATCAAATAAAATAAGACCCAAATATATGCAATTAGGAACAAAAAGGGTGACATTATAATGGACCCTGCAGAAATGCAGAGGATAATTAATACCTACTTTGAGAACATATATGCCAATAAGATGGAAAGTATAGAGGAAATGCTCAGATTTCTAGATACATATGAAGTACCAAAGTTGAACGAAGAAGACCTAAAAATTCTTAACAACCCAATATCAATCAATAAAATTGAAAGTGTAATTAAAAACATACCATGTAAGTAAAGCCCAGGTCCTGATGGCTTTGCTGCTGAATTCTAAAAGACATTTAGAGAAGAACTACTGCCACTACTGTTTAAACTCTTCAATGAAATTGAAAGTGAAACAATACTCTCACATTCATTCCTGCAAGGAAGCATCAACTTGAACCCAAAGCAGAGAAAGACCCAACCCAAAAGAGAACTACAGGCCAATCTCACTAATGAACATAGATGCAAAAATCCTCAATGAGATACCAGTAAACAGAATGCAGAAGATCATCAAGAATATCATACAAACTGACCAAATGGAATTCATTCCAGGGATGCAGGAATGGTTCAATATATGCAAATCAATAAGTGTAATGCACTATATTAACAGAGCCATGGACAAAACCACATGATCATCTCAGTAGATGCAGAAAAAGCATTTGACAAACTCCAACATACATTCATGATAAAACCCCTACAGAAAATTGGAGTAGACAGTCTTTATCTCAACCTGATTAAAACCATCTATGCAAGACCAACAGACAACATCGTACTAAGTGGTCAAAAACTGAAATCCTTCACACTAAAATTAGGAACAAGACAAGGATGTGCACTATCACCACTCCTGTTCAATATAGTTCTGGAAACATTAGCCATAGCATCAGACAAGAGAAAGAAATAAAAGGAATAAAGACAGGAAATGAAGAAGTCAAATTGTCATTCTTTGGAGATAACATGATACTCTAAATAAAGGACCCCCAAAACTCCACCGAAAGTCTTCTAGACTTAATAACCAAATTCAGTAAAGTAGCTGGATACAAGGTCAACACACAAAAATCAATAGCATTCCTGTACATGAAAAACAGAAGAACTGGAGAAACAACTCCCTTTACAATTGCATCCAAAAAAATAATGAAATACCTTGGAATCAACCTAATGAAAGAAATTAAAGACTTTCACCCTGAAAACTACAGCACTCTGAAAAAGCGATCAAAGAGGATATCAGAAAATGGAAAAACATCCCTTGCTTCTGGGTAGGAAGAACAAATATAGTGAAAATGACCATTCTTCCAAAACTGCTATATAGATTCAATGAAATCCCAGTTGAGATTCCAAAAGCATGCTTCAAAGAGCTTGAGAAAACAATCCAAAAATTCACTTAGAGCATGAAGAGACCAAGAACAGCAAAAGCAATTCTAGGCAACAAAGACAAGGCAGGTGGTATCACAATCCCCAACTTGAAAGTGTAATACAAAGCTACTGTGATAAAAACAGCATGGTACTATCAAAGAAACAGATCTGAGAATCAGTGGAACAGGTTAGAAGATGCAGAACAACTCCAGACACATACAGCCACCTCATCTTTGACAAAGGAGCCAAACATCCTCACTGGAGAAAAGACAGCCTCTTTCATAAATGGTGCTGGAAAAAATGGGTTTCAACTTCCCAAAGATTAACAGTAGACCTATATCTCTCATCATGCACTAAACTAAAATCAAAATGGGTCAAAGATCTAAATATTAAAACAGAAACTCTAAAATGCCTGGAAGAGAGATTAAGTAGAACTCTTGAAGACATTGATATAGGAAAAGATTTTATGAACAAAATCTCAGTTGCCCATGAACTAGCATAATCAACAAGTGGGATCTCTTCCTATTAAAAAGTTTCTGAACAGCAAGAGTAACCACCAACAGTGTGAAGAGACAGCCCTCAATGTGGGGAAAAAAATTTTTACCAGCTGTTCCTCAGACAAATCTGTACTATCTAGAATATATAAAGAACTAAAAAAAATCAGGTCTTCCAAATTTAAACACCCAATCCAAAAATGGACATCTGAAATGAACAGACACTTCTCAGACAAGATAAGAGAAAGCAAATAAACATATGAAAAAATGTTCAACATCACTGGTCCTTTGAGAGATGAAAATGAAAACAATGCTGAGATTCCACCTGCTCCAGAAAGAATGGCTGCTATCAAAAAATCAACCAATAACAAATGCTGGTGGGGTTGTGGGGAAAGAAGAACCCCTCTCCACTGCTGGTGGGAGTGTAGACTGGTGCAACCACTGTGGAAAATGGAAATCAGTGTGTAGATATCTCAAAAAAGATTAGATGTCTCATTTGATCCAGCTTTTCCTCTGCTGGATATCTTCCCAAAAGAATCTTACACAGTGACATATGTACACCCATGTTTATGGAGGCACAGTTTGTAATAGCTAAAAGATGGAAACCCCAATTGGCTATCAACTGGAGACTGAACAAAGAAGATGTGTTTTTTTTAATGTAAAATGCAGTACTACTCTGCCATAAAGAATGAGAAATTAGAGACATTTATAGCTAAATGGATGCACATTTAGACCATAATGTTATGTGAAACAAATAGGACACACATGTGTAAATACCAAATAGTTCCTCTGATTTGAGAAACTGAAAGTATAAATAAGGAGTAAAAGGTATAAGAGATAATGTGAAATAAGAAGAAAAGGGGCAGTGGTGAAGGGGAAGTGGTAGGGGTTTGGGAAAGGAAAGAAGGGCAAAGAAAAAATATGGGAAAAAGAAAAAAAGGAAAAAAAGTCTGTAAATAGGGAGGGGTGGAGGAGTTGATGGGAGGGCAGGGGAACGGGGAAAAATAAGAACCAAGATATATCATGTAAAGGTAGAAATTCCCAATGATGAATGTCATCATATTTTATACCTAAAATGGACCAATAAACTTAGTGAATAGTAAAATAATGGTGATAGATCACATAGCTAGTAAGTACCAGATCTAAGATGTTGCATAAGCTGATCTATTTACCAAAGCTATGGTTTAAATAAACCAGATGCTCATCTCTTCTGATTTTATAGTTCAAAATAAAATAATGTCTATGATCTACTTAGAGAATGAATTTCTATCTTATATGCTTTAATTAGAAAGTACTACATCATTATCCTTTAAAAATCACTAAAAGCATTACTTTTGCCTTTCATTGTTAGTATAACAGGGCTTGGGGGTGCTTTCACATTGGTCCTTTGGATCATTCCTCCTTTAATGAGTGCAACAAATGGGTGTGATTTTGTTTTCTTTTGGAGCAGGAGCTCTATCTTTGCACATTATGTTCTATGTATTTCTCTCTTTCTTAATTTCTTTCTCTCTCTCCATGTTGTCCTCAGATCACTGATTGCAATACTCATTTGACTGATTGTATCCAATTGCAAACAACCCAATTGCAAATACTCTTCTCTATCATAGTTAATTCAACAGTTGCTGGCCCATAAATGTCAGTACCTTACTAAGTGCAATGAGTTTAGTAATGAGTGACACGAACATACTGATTTCCCTTAATGATAGACATATTTGTATGGAAAATATTGACATTAAGGGAATGCATTAATAATCACATGATGGTCAAAAGGTGGGATGAGTAAAAAGCAGGATACAGGATAATAGGTGAATTTTGACAAGAGAAGATCATTAAAGAGTAAATTCATTGGCATCACCACATAGGCTTGTAATTCAGCACCCAGGAGGCTGAGGCAGGAGAATTGCCATGAGTTTGAGGTCATCCTAAGCTACATAGTGAGTTCAAGGCCAGCCTGGACTACATAGTGAGACTCCATCTAAAAAACAACAACAAAAAAGTTAAACATTAAATTCAAGAAATACGATTTTTAGCTAAAATTTGACAAAGAAGCCATGTCCACACAAAAAAGGGAACTTTTGAAGTCTCTCAATAAGGAAATTATTGAGAGAAAGAATTGAAGCTAAAGTTTATTGAGGAAAGATTGATCCACTAGACTAATGTAACTAGACTAAGCACACTTTATTCCCATTATTTAAAAAAAGTTTTTAAAAGACTGCAAAGAAAGGATTTTTTTTCCTTCAAAACTCATGCTGGTAGAAAGGGAAAGAAAGATTAAGAGATAACAAGATTATATTTATATGAAACAGTAGATGACAAGGTTGAACAACCACATTGTGATACATTTAAAATATTCAACAATTCAAAGGAACAAACAAATATTCAGTACCTACAGAATAATGGATGAATCTTCAAAATGCCTTGCTAAGCAAAAGGAGCTAGATACAAATCACAAAATTGTGATTCCATTTCTTTTACTGTCTAGAATAGGCCAAAAAATTAATGATGATAGAAATCAAATGAATAGTCACCTAAGGTAAATGACAGTGGGAGAAAGGGTTTAGAAAAACAGTTCAGAGACAACATGAAGATTTGGGGATGATGGAAATTATCTAGATATATAGACCGAGCTGATAGTTACAAGTGTGTTCATATTGTATCCAAATTAATTGAACTGTATAGTAAAAGTGGGTGGATTTTTATCATAGGCAAATTATAGAAATAAACTTCAGTTTTAAATGACAAATTTGCTGATTTTATCCTTTTTGCCTTTCTTATAACTTGCAAAAGCATTAGTAAATTTTAAGATGGGGATAAGAATAGTACACAGGAAAATGACATTTTACTCTTAGCGGGAATACAAATCAAAACAGAATAAAATGGAAATCTCTTGTCTTTCTGAATGTGTTGAGTTTGAATCTTCCTTTCAGGTTCATGCAAAATCTGAGATGGTGATTTGATTTCTGATCATTGGATATAACTGAAGAAGCTTGTGGCTAAGACATAGAAAATGATCTTGACAAAATATTTTCAGAAATTGCACCTTATATATTATATCACTCTAATAGTCTGCACATTATTTCTGAAAATGTTGCACATCTTTACAACAGTTTTAATGCAGATTGAATTAATAGTTTCACCTGCATAAAATTATGGTATCTCCAATATTGCACGGCCCACTGGAGACCTACAGTGAGTTTCACAGCACAGTCAATAATCTGTGAACTTCTTTTTTTTATCCCATTAACTTTATGGTACATTTTAGGTATACAATACAGTTATATTCATGATTGGGATCTTGTACCATTACGAGTCTCTTGGTTCTTATTTTTTTTCCCCATCCCTTGCTCTCCCTTCACCTCCTCCACCCTTCCCTATTTGCAAAGACCTTGTTTCCATTTTTTTCCTCTTCTCATATTTTTTCCTTTCCCTTTTTTCCCTTCCCCTACCCCTCCCAATTCCCCTGCTCTTTTAGACCTTTTATTCCTGTTACACAAAATCAGTTATATATTTTTAAAATTACAATATTAAGATCTAGGAGACATTACCACAGATTTTACAAAATTTAAAAGGATATAGAAAGCATATTACAAAAATCTTTTTTGAAATAAATTTGACAACTTCTAAGAAGCAACTTAGAAGACAAATTAATGAAACTAACTCTGGAGGACATATAAAATTTGAATAGCACCTATTAAAGAAAGTATATTCCTAGCTTGAAAACCTACCTATATGACAACAGCAGGCTCATAAACATTTTAACTGATAATTATATCAAACAATTAAAGAACAAAAAAGACGGAACACTTCTCCCCTCATTTTAGGAAAACAACATTGTGCTAATCCTAAAACTGGATAAAGAAAATAGAAGAAAAAAGTATGAACATAGATAGAAATTTGTTTAACAAAACAAACTCTTAGAAGTCAGATCTGGCAGCATGTAGAAAGTGGTTTTGTTATAGGGATGGCAGTGTTGGTGCAGGATTGGAAGATCCACCCCCAAAAGTAATCATTGTAACAGAGGAAAGGAAAAAGCCATATGATCCTGTCACTAGTTGGAGAAAGAGTATTGGACTAAATTCTACAGCTGTTCATGGTAAAAGCTATCAGGAGACTAGAAGTAGAACAGAACCTTCTCAACAGATCAAAGACATGTACTCCATACTTCCAAAAAAAACTCATTCTATGAATGGAGACAATACAATGCTTTCTCCCTAAAGTGGGGAACAAGGGCATATATACCTACTCTCCATCTGTCCATTAGACTTTGAAACATAGGTCTAAACCCAAATAGTCTGGCAATTAAATGACACAACTAGGATAGGATTGAAACAGCAGAAGCAAAATCTTTATATGTAGATGAAATGATCATGTACAGAGAAAATACTAAGAAATCTCTAGGAGCCCTTAGAACTTGTACTTGAATTTAGGAGGATTAAAAAACACAAGATATATATGAAAATTCAGGTCTGTGTATACTTGCTATAAATGAAGAACTGGATATTGAAATTTAAAAGTTATGTAGGAGTACAAAGGACCCAGAAAAGACAAAAACAAAAACAAAAAAAGTGTTGGAAGATGTTTAGCACCCAATTTTAAGACTTCTTCTAAACCTACAGTAATCAAGACAGTGTTGGTGTAAGGAAGGACATATAGATCATTTGAATAAAACAGAGAATCTAGAAATAGAACCACATATATATGGTCCCCTGAGTTTTGAAAGATTATTTAACATTAGCATTTTATAGAATATAAACTCAATTCAAGATCCAAGGAAGAGATAGTGTTTGTAGCAAATGGCACTAGAACACCTGGTATCTGTATATAAAAAATTAAACTCAACTTTTATTTCCATACATGGAAATAACTTGAAGGGATCTATGAACCTAAATCTGAAAGCCTAAAAGTATAAAACGTTAAGAAGAAATTATAAGGGAAAATATTTATGAATTCAGGGTAGGCAAGAACTACCTAGGATACAAAAGACATGATGTATAAAAGAAAAAAATTGATAAATGAGATTCCATCAAAATTTAGAGCTTTAAATGACATCATTAAAATGAAAAGTAGTCCTTAAACAGACCATATTTACAATGCATATAACCTATGACCAGAATATATAAAGAATTCTTAGAGCTCATTAATAGACAACCCAATTAAAATGTAGACATAAGAAGATGATAAATAGCCAGTAGAGCACAAGGAATGGTGTGCAACTCTAGAATCAGAAAAATTCTAATCAGTACAATAATAAGATTGAAATATACACTCATTAGGGAGATGAAGTCAAAAGTTTTAAAAGCCTTGTTGTGCCTTTTTCTTTTTGTTGGATTCTCCCCCTTTGCATTTAATTTGTCATGCCCAGTGGATTCATTCTGCTGGGCTTCCTGGGGTTGTGATCCTCATTGTCTTTTCCTAGGGTATTGTTTAAAATATTTTGGAGTGCCAGTTTGGTATTCATGAAGGTCCTGAGGTGTTCTTTATCATGAAAGCATCTTATTTCTCCATCAATTGTGAAAGACAGTTTTGCAGGGTACATCAATCTGGGTTGGAGGCTGTTTTCCTTTAGGGTTTGAAATACATCACTCCAAGCTCTTCTTGCCTTGAAGGTTTGCATTGAGAAGTCTGCTGTGATTCTGATGGGCTTTCCTTTGTATGTGATTTGTTTCTTTTCTCTCACTGCTTGTAGAATTTTGTTCTTCTATTGGATTTCTGGAATCCTAACTATTATATGCCTATGTGTACATTTTTTTTTTATTAAAGTTAGCTGGAGTCCTATATGCCTCACTTATCTGTATGTCAAGTTCTTTTCCCCCTCCTTGGGAAGTTTTCTGCCATCACTTCTGTGAACAGTTTTTTGATGTCATCTGCACTCTCTCTTGTTTCTTCATTGACTCCAATCAGTCTTATGTTATTCTTCTTTGCATTGTCTAGCAGCTGCTGGTTTGATTTCTCATGTTCCCTTGCAATTTTAAAGCAATTTTTCTTTTCCTCCTCACTAATTGCAATCTTATCTTCTACATGAGAAATTCTGTCCTCACATTGGTTCATTCTGCCCTGCAGACTTTTGATGGAGTTTTTAATCTCTTGGAAATCTGTTTGTATCTGTTTTATGGATTCCATCTGTTTCCTATGTTGGGATTCCATCCTGTTCCTCAGATCCTCTATTTTTTTTTATCTATGTCCTCTCTAGATTTATTAATCATGTCTTGTACCATGAGCACAATCTTTGTTGTTATTTGAGTAATAATTTCTGATTCAATTTTTCCCAGATCCTCTTTTGTTGCCAGTTCAGAGAGTCATCTCATTTCCCTTTGGGGTTGCTGTAGGTGATCTGGAAATCTGTTTTTGAGGCTTGTTTTTGTGTCTTCTCATTTCCACGGGGTGGGCGGGTGCTTCTGGTGCCCATGCGGCCCACCTTCTGTGCCCTAGGAGGTTGGGATGGCAGCAGGGGAGCTTCCTTCCGGGTGCTGGGACTGGCTCTGTGACCTTTCATTTAGTATATTAAATTGAGTACAACTCTGACTAGTAAATACAGTGTTATAAATTTTATATTTAACATATAGCTATTATAACATTTTGGTGAATTCAAAGTAGATTAATATTACAGTTGGAATATATAGCAGCATTTTGTACTGGGTTACATAGAATCAAATGGTTTTGTTTAAATAATTGGATTGTTTTTATATTTAGGTAGAAAATACCATCATGTGACTCAACACTGCCAACTTTTGAGCATCTTCCATGAAGAGTACATCAGTTGCTGAACTTGTAAATGCAGTTTGTTTACCTCTCAAAATATGGAGTCACCAAAGTTTGAAAAAGAAGAGTAAATTTATAACACACCTAAAAGTCAGCAGGCTGTTACAAAGGAATAACAAATTACTTATATTCAGTGATGGATCAAAGCCCAGGATGGGTAGGCTTTGTTACACTTCAACTTTCACATTCTGGGAATGCTTTTCCCATATTAAAAACTGTCAGTTTTGATAAAGATAAAACAATAGAATCATACCCACAAAAGAAAATTTTAAATCCAACTTTAAGTATTTAAGCAATTTAACCTGGAAAATAGAAAGGAATTATGCTGAAAATGCAAAAAATAAAATGGTAAGGAAAAGCTAATGAAGTATGTTGAACACAGTGGATTCGTGGTTATTATTAAATTTTAACTTCAGTTTCTTCATTCTCGACCTTCCTCTCTCAGGGGCTTTATGCAACTTCCCTAAATGATTTGCATAATGTTCTGTGAGAACCAAGAGAAGAACGGAAATTGTAAGTGTGTATATAAGCGTTCTTACCACTTAGCATCAAAACCAATTCAAAAGAATCAATACTTTCAATTGCAACCACCACTAAAATTGACAATTGACATATGAATAAATGACAAATTAGATAATTTTTGTGATTACAAGTACGTTCAGAATTCAAGATGTGCTCAAGGAAAATAAGGACATTTTCTTTCATGATCTAAATAAAATGATAAAAATCCACATCCACAAAAGAAACTGTTACCATTGAGGGCAAGATAATCGATGTAATCACAAGTCTGATAAAGGCATAGAAAATGAAAATCATTTGCAATTCTTTTCTTCTTTTATAGGAGTAATATTTCTCATTTTATTCACTTGAATCTACTGTTATCCATTATAATTCAATGATAAAGAAGAAAGTAATTGTGCTTCTCTTGTGATGAGTGAAAGAAACACATCAGGGATTGGTCTGATGTTCATAAATTGCCTGACACTGCAGAAATTAGCTCAATCTATATGTGATTTAGAAATAAAACAAAAAAAGAGAAACCTCAACTTTCATTAGGTAAAATTCACTCACATTTTTAGGGCTTATCCTTTCATTCAAATTATCTATAAATAACTTGCCATGTTTTATCTTTGAACTATCTTAAATTTTACTCTAGAAAGACAAAGGTGTATAACTCTGTAATGGCAGAAATAATGTTTGTTTTTGTTTACATTTTTCTGTAGCATGAGTGAAGTGAGCAATAGTGGACAATTGTAAAATAAAAGAAAAAATTACTAAACATAAAAAAGCTAAATTGAAATGACAAAATAGTCAAAGTATAAATGATTTCAATTCTAAAACCAATGATGACATGATGAATCCAAAATGTAATCAGATATTCAGTGCACTTTAAATATAAAGAGTTAAAAAATCAAATCACATAATCATCACTGTAAATATTTAATAAATTCAACATATGTATATTCACAATTATAAGAACACAACAAATTCTAAGGCTTGCAGAAGCCCCAGTTATCTTATAAAACATACCTAAAAATTATTGCTGAACACTATGGCACAGGCCTGGAGTCCCAGCTACTTGAAAGGCTAAGGCAGGACCATAGCTTGAGCCCAGGAGTTTGAGACCATCCTTAGGGAAACACACACACACACACACACACACACACACACACACATTAGATATATAAAGAATTATATTTAATCGTAGAATATCAAAAGCTTTCCCTTTAAAATCATGAGCAATACAAGAATGTTTACTGTTGCTACTTTATTAAAAAGGGGAATTTGAGTACCTATTTTTTAAAAACAGTTTTAAAAAATTAAAGGTCTACGTAATAATGGGAAGAAATATAACTCACTTTACTCCATATCATTTGATTTTCCCTCAGAATTCTCATCATTCACAGATAGGTTATTATAATTAATAATAGAGTTTACAATGGCTGCTGGTTTTAAAGAATAAATATTCTAAAATAAATTGGGTTACCAGTTCTAGATATGAAACTCCAAAAATTCTCACAGATAATATCCAAAGAAGAAAAAAATATAAAATCTAGACATAAAAGAAAAAAAAAGAACTATTTGAAGATTCTTAAGTGTGAACAAAAGAAGAGCACTTGGAGGATAAAACATAGGTACAATTTATAGTTGCCACAAATTATAGCCTAGGTTTAAGTATTCAAGAGTAAAATGTATACACTAGTAGCAGGAATGCTCATCTGAAAAAGAACCATCGTTTTTCTGGCTTGGAGAAATTGAAAACAGAAGCTAGGAACTATAAAGATAGTAAGAGAATCATGAAGAGACAAGAGCCAGAAAGGGAGCTCACAAACTTTTCTTATTGTGACAGACTGCTAAAACATCCTGTGTAGAAAAAATTCACGGAAGCTTATCGAAAGAAAAAGATTTGAACTGATGAGACCAGATTTGTTTCTCAATAAAGAGAATTTAAAGGTCAAGGACAGTTAAGAAAAATTATTTAAAGAAAAGAAATAATAATTGGAGAAATGTAATATTCATAATAACCAAGATATACAGTCCTCAAAATCTAATAATCAAGAAAATTCAGCATAGTATAAGAGAAAGTCAGTTGATTCCCAGAGATAAACCAGCATGATAAAACTAACAGTGAAGAATTTAAAAGTATCTACTACTTTCTCAAAAATAAAATAGACTGTGTATCATTCAGTGAATAAACATTTTTGCTAAGAAATGGAAATTTTCAGCAGAGAAACAGAAATGGTAAGAACAAAATGAAAATTCTAGAAATGGCATATAATACAAATGTATAAAAGAAAACACTTGTAACTTTTGGTAGAACAATATTTCTAGGACAGTTCACAGTGTAGTAGAAGTCATAAGAAAAAATAATAAATTTAAATTGATAAAAAATGTGCTTCAAAAGACACCATTAAAATATTGAAAAGGAGAGCCACACACTTGGAAACGATATTTCTAATATAAAATATGGGATAAATGGCACGATTTTAGACAATACAAAAAATACTTTTAATTAAATGATGAAGAGATTGAAATTGGAGTATAGCTCAGTGGTACAATACTTGCCTAACACGGGCAAGGTCCTGGGTTTAATCATCAGCATCACAAAATAGTAACAATAATAATGATCACATAATGAGACAAGAGGCAAAATATTTAAATAGATAACTCACAAAAATGAATACGTACATCTGAACATGCTTAGAACTGACATCAGAGAAATTGAAACTAAAATGACAAAATGCGTCTACTCACTAAAATGTCTAGAATTAAAATGATTGATGATAGCTAGTATAGGTATGAAACAATTTACACAGAATCCAGAAATTTCACTCCCAGGTATTTGTGCAAATAAAATAAAAATGTATTTGTACAATTACTTCTATAGCAATGTATATAACCATTTTAATAACTACTATCCCCAAAAAGAAACAACATAAATGTCCATCCAAAGATAAAAGGACACATTGCGGTAAATCCATACAAATATTGGTATTCAGCAATGAAATATTTGAACTCCATATGACAAGAAAAATACAATAAAAAAGGAAGTATTATGGGAAGCAAGAGAAACTGGACATAAAAGAGTTGAAATTCTGTAACTTCATCAACATCAGTTTCTACAACAGAAAGTAATAATAATTATGATACTAGAAATAAAAAATAAAGAGGTGCAGACAAACCAGGTTGTCTTTGTCTAATGCATCTTTCCTTATAAATGGTTTCAATGAATTAAGAATAAAAGTGAAAGTTCTCAAACTGATAAGAGACATTCCCAAAAACAATTGTGGAACTAAAATCATAGTAAAACCTGAAACACCGAATAACTTTCTTCTGAGATTGGGAACAATATTGCTAGGGTGAATACTATAAAGTGAGCAGACAAAATACATACAAAACACAAAATTTGTGAGAGTAATTACTTCTCAGTGCCCTTAGGTAAAGCTATTTTGTGAACTCCCAAGACAAATGTGATGTTCTCTTCCTTTAAGAAAAAATGTTCTCTTCCCATAAGTGTTTTGTGAACCATTATTCTTTATATGTTTCCCACAGTTTAATTTTTTCTGAAACAGAGTCTCACTATATAGGTCATGCTGGCCATCTATTCCTGAGTCTCCTACCTCAGTCTTTCAAGGGCTAGGAATACAGACATGTACCACTACACATGGCTTGAATATTCTTTTCTGTATCCTCTATTGTAATAAATTAGCTTAATTAAATAACATTTTAGTTACAAATGAATATTTATCTTAATTATAAAAGAAAGTATATCATTAAGTAAAAGCAATAATCATAAAGTTTGAGTAATGTGAGACTACTCAGCTGTTGTAGTCGGAATTTTTTGCGACATTCTAAAAAGTTTGTGAAAGGTAAACACTATTGGATGGTAACTCAAACGTTAAGAATACAAAACTACACACACATATACTTTTTCAAAGTGTGTTGAAGACAGGAAATTAAGAGTAAAAAGGAGAGTTCTAGCACAAAGTATGAGAGGCTTAAAATTCTTGCAAAGAATTTGAAATTTTTCTTTAAGCACAGGAGATTTTTGAATAAATGAAAGTAATGGAAATAATTCTTAACTATTCTCTCTCTTGGCTATCACATATTAGAATATAAGATTATTATGAAATTTGCTTTTTTGCAGTAAAAATTAACACATATATAAAGTTAGAAATATTTAAATTAATATAAATGCACTATGGTACTAAACAAGTTGCTCAATTGTTTTCCAAACTGGAATATCATACAAAGGCATATGAACTGATTTTAATAAATTGCTATCTGAAGTATTATCCAAATAGCATTGTTAAAATGAATAAATATACATATAAAAGTACATTCTTACACACACACACACATATACAGACACACATCCACATATTAAAAACAATCCTGGTTAACAGTAACAAGCAGGAAGCATTACAATCCTGGACATGAAGTAATATTATAAAGTTCCTGTGATACAAACAGAAAGATACTGGCACCAAAATAGGCATGAGGATGAATGGAACAGAATAGAACATAAACAATTTCAGGCAAATTCAACTATTTGATCTTTGATAAAGGGCCAAAAATATACAGTGGAGGAAAGATAGCCCCTCAATAAATGGTATTAAGAAAACTGGCTATTTGCAGAAAACTGAATTTTGATCTATAGCTTTCACCATGAACTAAATTAAAATCAAAGTAGATCAAAGATGTAAGTGTTAAAAAAGAAACATTAAATCTGCTGGAAGGTAAAATAGATAAAATACTTGAAATCATTAGTATATCCAAAGGAATTTCTGAAAAGAACACCAATTGTACGGGAATTAATACTGAAAATCAACAAATCAGATGATATCAAATGAAAAAGATTCTGCACAGCAAAAGGTACAAACAACAAAGTTAAGAGACTCCTACAAAGTGGGAAAATATTTTGTGAGCTGTTCCTCTGACAGAAGACTTATAATGGGTAGAATACATAAAGAATTCAAAAAATTACACTCCCCCAAAATAAAAGACCCAGTCAAAAAATGGGCAACTGAAATGAATAGGCACTTCTCAGAAATGGTGCATTTGTCCAATATATACATGAAGAAAGGCTCAACATCATTGACCATTAGAGAAATACACATTAAAACATTGACATTCCATTTTACTCCAAGAAGTATGGGCATCATCAGAAAATGAAATAATAATAAATACTGGTGAGGCTGTGGGAAAACAAATGAACCGGTCTATATTTTTAGTGGGAATGTAAACTAGTACAGCCACGATGGAAATTACTATGGAGAGTCCTCAAAAAACTAAAACTAGAAATGTCATTTGACCCAGCTATTCCTCTTCTTAGTATCTTCCTGAAAGTGTTAAAGACATGATATTAGAGTGATACATGTGTACTAATATTTATAGCAGAACAACTCATAGTAGCTAAATACTGGAAGTGGCCTATATATCCATCAACAGATGAATGGATAAAGAAAGTGAGATATTTACACATAATGGACCACTACTCTGCCATAATGAAAGATAAACTTGAATCGTGTAGGAAAATGGGTGTACCTTGAGGCCATAATATTAAGTGAAATAAATCAGACACATAAGCTTAAATATCATGTTTTCTCTTATATGAGAAACCCAAATTATGAATAAAGAGCAAAATAAAAGATAGGTAATAGGAAACAGGGAGACAGATCATTCTCAGGGGGAAGGGGATCTAGAGATGGAGTGAGGGCAGGGAGGGGATGAAACAAATTAATATGAGCTCTGTACAGGTACCAACTTCACACAGGGAATGCAAACACTGCGCACTTATTCATGGATAGAGCAAAATGAAAAAGTCATTGTATCATAATTGGCTTATTAATTTCTTATACTTTTGTTAATTTCAGAGTCGCAAATGTTCATCATTCACTGAGACTGCTGAAGAACTAAATATGCAGACAATTTGAATTTTTATGTGGGACTATCAAAATTTTCTAATTTCTCTTTTATTAGTTTTGTATACATTGAACAAAAGAATGTCAGATGATTATAAAATATTTTAGCATGTGCCACAAATGTGGAGATATACTTTGGCAAAAGTTGATTTTAGCACTCTAATAGGAAAGTTTTTAATTGCTGCCTTCTATGTTTGTATAATTTTAAATTTGGAATATCTTTGTCAAGTTTTAATTTTGAGCTCTACTGCTCTATTTTGGGGGAGAAAAGCTAGTGTAAAATTAGACATTATCTCTTCCTTAAATGTTTATTAGTGTACATCAGTGACAATATATAGTCTGGAGGGTTTTTTTTGTGGAAAGCTTCTTCATAATTGCGTCAATTATTTTATATGTATAGAACTACTCTGATTTTCTACTTCATCTTGTGTCACTTTTTAAGTTTTACTTTTAAGTAATGCATACATTTTAACTAATTGTCAAATTTTTGTTTTGAGACTTTTGTTATTACTATTGAATACCTATAAGATATGTAGTAATATACCTTTCTAGTTATAGAATTGAACTTCAGTTACACAGGATCAATGAGAAAGAATTGGATTATTCCATTCTAGCAGCTTCTAAGCATTTTAATTCCAAATTGAAAATGGAGAAATAGTATAAAGATACCATATGTATTAAAGTTTTATACAGTATTTTTTTCCTGGGTCAGAAAAAGTTTTGATTAACATGAGTTATTCTTTAATTTTTGTACTTAAAACAGGTATTCAGTTAATTTAAAGTTAAACTATATTTTTTGACTTCATCTTTTATGTTTTCTAGTGAGAAACAATTTTTCAGAGTTTCCATCTACCTTTAGAACTCATAATTGACAATGATAATACATAGAAACAGTTATGATATCAATATAAGATAATTTCTACTTATTTTATATTGATTTAGCAATAAAAATTACACAAATCATAGAAAGTTTGAAAACCTTATGTTTAACAAAATAAAGCAGACATGTGAAACATGTCAGTACATGTATTTGTGCATTTTATGAAAATTCAGCCAATATCTTGTTTGTTACTAACTTCTTTAATAGAAGAAATAGAAGGCAGGGCCCAGGGATTTAGCTCAGTGATTCTGCTGCCTGCTTCACAAGCACAAGGACTGAGTTAGAGCCCAGGTAACAACAACAACAAAAAAATTGAAAACATTACTAGAGTATAAGGAAGTATTATTACATTATTTTCAACAAAGAAATATAAAAATGTGTACAATATTTCTTCCTCTTACATCTAACACAAGATGGCTCACTAAGATTTAATAGCAATTTTTAAAAAGCCTGTTAATATTTTGTAATATTCAAGTTTATAAAGTGGTCTCTTTATAGAAAAAATGACCAGATTTGTTATTGTTTCTTTCATATATGATTTCCAAACTTTGAAGACGCATATGTTTAAATTAATGACTAATTCACATAGCCAAAAAACAAACCTTTTGGAAATATATCTCCTTGAGTTTATATTATCTCTTAGTCATCTTACAAATTACTTCTTTCCAACCGCTTCTGGAAAGATTAATAAACCATCCAATACAAAGTACATGAAATGTATCCAATGAACAATCTACAACCATCCAACATAAGGGGCAATGCCAAATCTGACAGAGGACTGGTACCTGATATATGTCATTATTACTTATGATCTGAGGGTGGTTTTGTCTTCCAGTGCTTTAACATTTTTAAATAAACCTAGCACTGAATCTTACAATGCAGAAAAATGTCTCCTTGTACCTCAGGCATCCTCTTATTAAATACAAGGTTAACTTATTCTTTTAAGCGTTTTGTGAGAAAACACTTTAGCTTGCGGCATATCTTGAGTTCTTGATGTTTTCTTTGTTTTCCTCAACACTTCACATAAATGAAAGAGCCAATGATAGTTTTGTCTTTTGAATAAATGTTTGTCTAATTACTCCGAAAAAAAATATTCACTGATGGCCCTGTAGTAAGCAAGAACAAAGCTAGTTTCATGTGTACTACTAAAAGCAATTACTCTATTGTTATTTATGATCACATTTTTTCCAAAATTCCTTTAGATTGGTAGTTTATTAGAAAGTTAATAGAAAGTTATGTAAGAGAATACTTTTAAAGAAGTATATAAGTTCTATTTTCACTACAAAATAAAATTCATTTAGAAAGATGACTTATTATTATATTTTTTAAGAAAACCTCCTAAAAAGCTGAAAAAACAATATTTACAATCAGCAGAATGAAATCTAATGTTATGCAAATCCTCTGATAAAATCCTAATATGTCGTATTCTTTAATATCACTATAAAAACAGCCCTATATATAAATTGTGAATGAGGTAGAGTTTATTTTTCAATCCTCTGTATACTTGAAAAGTGTTTAATCTTAGAGACATTAAAAAAATAAGCTACTGTCTTATTTTCCCTTAGACTGAGCATTTCTGGATACAAAAGAAATACAAATGTCTCTTCCATATGTTTGTATACCTCTGAATAAAATAGAATAACTGCTTAGGATCATTTGTGAAAATATTTCATTTTTGGGTTACTTTGAATACATTTCTTTTTGATGTGAAGTTCTAGGCTAGATACTGAAGATAAAAAAAACACTGAAACAATTATTTGACATTGCTCTGCTAATTAGAATAATCTCATCTGCAAAATAGAGAAATTTTAATTCAAATGGCATACGTTATCTCAGGAAACAAGAAGCTCTGATGTCAGGCAGATTATAATGTTGGCTACTTCTTACTCATTTCAGGATCAAAGTCCTATATATTTTCATCTTTTAGTTTTGACAGTCTTAGTGTGCAGATCTGCTGGTAACAATTACCCAGTGTCTGCTACAATTACACACAGAACAACATTCATTGAATGAACAAGAGATATTTCTTCTTTGACCATTTTTATACTAGTGGAAATCTTTAGCTTTCGTAGATTACAGTGTCTATATTTTTGAGCAATACTAAAATGACTATATGTCATATTAAACTAATTATTAGCAAGGAAATTAATTATCATGAATGATTTAAATTATTGTCAGTTTCCCCTTTATCCTTAAACGGTATGATGCTTACATAATATGTGGACTTCTAACAGAAATTCTGCAAGAAGAAAATAAAGTTGGTAATCTAGGTTTGCTACACTGACCTGAAATTTTCTAAGGCACATTGCTTCTTGAAAATATGTTTTCTCCTTTAGTTTCTTCCTACTCCACCATTGTCTATATTTTGTACAGCTTTTTGATTTTTAAGAATCAACTGTAACTTGAAAACTAAACAAGTTTTACATTGTAAAAAAAATCCTTAAAAATTAAAGTGAAAGAAGACTGTTCATTATTTTTGTTTTGAATGTACCAAGAGTTTCTCTCTTTTTTAGAAAACATTTTCACCAATGGAAATATTGCACATAAGTTTTGGGTCACCAACACAATACACCCATATCTTAGTTTTGATCTATACTAAACATACAGTCTCCTTTTTATAATATTATGTGGTCCAATGTGTGTGTATATATATATATATATATATATATATATTTTACTATGAATCATTTTTTTATTTTTTGAAAAAATTAGCTATACATCATAGACTGCTTTTTTATGTTCTATCTAGAATTCAGTTTGGGAGAAAAACAATCCCTTATTATGAGAGCCCCAAATGGTTAGAATAATACTTGAGTAGCTCTAGAAGATACAAGCAAATTGTATAAGGCTCAGCCTTTATTGCATTGGCTCTTACTTCTTCTCATATGGATAGATTTATGACTTATTTTCTACAATAAGTTAATAGAGTAAGAAAAATCATCAGGCCTGGCTTGCAGATGATTAAACACAGTATGCTAGCACATTATACCTTCCATATGACCAGCAAGGACAGTAGTGCAGGAAGATCATACCAGTTGAGAAAGGCCTAATTTTATATTTCTGATTGTCCATTTTTGGTGTGAAAATCATTAAATAAAAGTGTATCGTTACGGTTTATATCTAGATGTCCCCCAAAGCCTCACTCAAAGATGAGGCTTTTGAAAGGATTATTGGACTTTATAGCTAAATGTGTTATTAGAAGGTAGATGAAGGTCACTGTGGATGTGACCTGGAAAGCTGTGATCACCTTCTTTCCCCACCCCTCCTTTTGCTCTCTCTGCTTCTTACAGACATTCCCCCCTCTGTCATGCCTTCCTGCCTTAGAGCCCAGTCTACCCGTATTGTGTTTATAAATATATAATTATATATAATTTATAAATATAATTTTATAAATTTATATAAATAAAATAAAGATATACATAAAATATATAAATTATATATATATATATATTGATCTATGATAGTTGTTAAAATTTTCTCCATTGGGGAAAAGGAGAACATACTTGGAACACAGAGTCTAGTAAACCTCTTAAAGTTCCCACCACCTAGAAAATATCTGTTTCCATGTGGATATTCATGAGAAGGCCATTCACTGCAGTGGAGGCTTTTCAAAATCGCTAGAAAGAAAGAGGTAGTAGGTATAGGACAGACATTCTTCCCAAGCACTGTATGTCTGTTAATCGGAGGGTTGTAGAATCAGTTATAAACTCTTATGGCAGAAGAAATGTTGATTATGGAAGAGCTTAAGAACATTAAAGTCCTACTGTCTAAGATAAGATATAGCTACGATCATTGATGAATTTAAAATAGAATCTTCTCATTATATTCTGTTATAAGCACATAGTAATGCTGCACTCCCCATATGGCACCAACAATAAAGAATCTTTCAGCCACTTTATGAAAGATTTAATCATTATATCCTTTCTATTATAAACACTGATCATTCATTCTCATTGAAGAAGATACTTAATCTAGATATGCATTTGCAATGGTAATTAATAATAGCTAACAATAACATTTTATCTCACACAATATATGTACTAAACTATGCTTCTTGGAAGGTTGCTTCCAAAAAGACCCCAAAATAGCTGGCTCTATAATTTTATGTTTACTTCTCCAGGAGAAAATAATAAGATGTTTATGGTTCCTTCCATTATAGGGGGTGTACTTTTCTATGTTTAACCTTTAAAAAAAACTGTATATTACTCAGTTAGTTATGCTAGCCTGAGACAATGACTTTTGTACAAGCAATTTATTTAAGATGTACATATTCCCAAGGACCAGAATTGAGGGCAAAAAGAATGTCAAAAGGAGGAAAAGCAGATAATGGAACCCTTTAATGGGTTTTCATTGTGGGAAGCTATGACTCGGTTTTATTTGAGTCTTTCCATAAAGGGGAGATGATAGATAGATAGGTAGGTAGATAGATAGATAGACAGATAGATAGATAGATAGATAGATAGACAGACAGACAGACAGACAGACAGACAGACAGACAGACAGACAGACAGATAGATAGATAGATAGATAGATAGATAGATAATGTTTTCCAAAATTAACTATCTAAAGTTGGGGAAATCATTTACACATTAGTTCTCATCTCTTTGGCAATTACTGAAGAACTATTTACATTTCACAAGTTCAGGGTGATACAAATATTTATTCCAAATCCTTCACAGTAAAATAGTCTCTTAATATAAGAGAGTAGTACATGGAATTTCTTATGCAAGTGTATGTGGCATTAAATCCTCAGAAAATGATGCTGGCTATAGTTTTATGGACTTGGAAGGCAATGCACACTCAGAGTAGTGTACATTCCAACACACCTGCGGGTGGGAAGAGGCTCGTGTATACTTTGTCTCCAAGAAGTCAGCTTCTCACTGCTGAAGCAGGATCTTCTCCTTTGATGGCAGGTGGTATATTCACCAAAGTCAATTTCTCTAGGTCATATTCTTCATCCTTCCTACCATTGCCACTCTGCTTCTAGATTCAGCACTACAGCAGCTAAGAAGACAGATTAGTGTACTGGAAATTCATATTGTCTAACTAGTACTTGTGTAAATCTTCTGGATTGGATGCTGCTGGGAGAATATTGGAAAATATTTTTTTAAATCCACAATCTTAGTTTTATAATTATTAGTCTTCCTAAATATCTTTTACTGGGTGTGGAGATATGCTTCTTAGGCACATCTTGAGGACTGACACTTATTCCCTTATTGGTTATTGCAGAGAAATCTGAGTGTTTGGATGGCTGAGCTTTGTAAACTAAATCCTGGGGAATCAATTCCCTAGGTATCCCTTCTCTGATAGAGTGTCCAGAGGTCTATTCTCACAACAAAGTCTTTCATCTTTCTGATTTTGACCCTGCAAAGGATGGGGCCTTGATGGTTCCTCCCCTGCCCTTAAATCATTTTTTCTATAGTCCTGTTCCATAGTACTTGGGTTTTTATTTATTTACTTATTTTGCTTAAATTCTTTTATTGGTATATTTTAGGTATACAATACGTTTACATTTATTACTGGGTGGTGCTTGTACCTGTACATGCTGTATCTTGGTTCTTATTTTTTCCCCATTCCCTGTGGTTTCTTTACCCCCTCCAGCCTTCCCTATTTACAATGACTTTGTTTCCATTTTTCCCTTTTCTCATAATTTTTCCTTTCCCTTCTTTCCTTACCCCTTCCCCTCCCACTTGCCCTATGCTTTTGGACCTTTTCTTCCTATTTCAAAATATCAATTATTCGTTTTAATAATTTTAATCCTTATTTACACTTTCAGTTTCTCACACTAGAGAAACTATTCAGTATTTACACATGTGTGTCCTATTTATTTCACTTAAGGGTATGGCCTCTATATGCATTCATTTAGCTATAAATGTCTCTAGTTTCTCATTCTTTATGGCTGAGTAGTACTCCATTTTATAAAAAAACCACATCTTCTTTATCCAATTTCCAGTTGATGGGCACTTGGGCTGTTACCTAGCTTTAGCTATTACAAACTGTGCCACTATAAACATGAGTTCACCAATATTGCTGTGGTATAATTCTTTTCAACATCTAAGCTTTCCTCTGCTCCAGCTTTGCAGGCCTCAACTTTACTGAAGCTTCCCTTGTGCTGAAACTCAAAATTTTAAAAATCATTCAGCTGTGTCATTCACTCTTGATTCTCAATCAAGAGGTGGCTAAAGCACTCAACAGTAACCACAGCTTGAAAGATTGGCTTCCTTGAAATTTTCTCTGCCACATTAATTAGTCCACTGCTCTTAACCTCAGTCTCTCATAAAGTCTCAGGACAAAAGGATCAAAATGTATAATAGATGATGTGAAATAGGAAGAAAAGTTCAAAGAGGAAGGAGAAGGGGTATTAGGAGTGGTAGGGGAAAGAAAAGAAGGGAAAGGGAAAAATATGAGAAAAGGAAAAAATAGAAACAAACTCTTTCTAAATAGGGAGGGTTGGAGGGGTTTAAGGGAGGACAAGGGAATGGGAAAAAAAAAGAACCAAGATATATCATATGTAAAGGTACTAATTCCCAATGATAAATGTTATCATATTGTATGCCCAAAAAGTACCAATGAAATTAATGAACAAAAAAAAAAGCAAAATGAACAAATTTTCTTCCAGATCATAATACATAGAGCTCAACTGTCAATGGAGTCCTTATGCCTAAATGAAATCTCATGAGCCTAGTATTTGACCACATTCTGGTCTTTGAAGCTCTGACCAGAATCCCCAGTCAAGCTTGGCATACAGCATCCTAAGTCTTCTTCTGCAGGAAGCATTACCAAACCTTTCCAAACATCGCTTACAAATGACTTCCAAAGGTTTCTGCAGCATAAGGTCTGGTAGCGTCACAACAATGACCCCACATCTGATATCAAAATCTGTCCTATTTACCTTCTTATCTCTGAAACACACAAATTAAATGTTTATTTTGATTCACAGTTTGTAGAGGGTCCAGTCCAAGGCAGAGTGGTGTGGCAGAGGGGCATGGCAGAAGAGAAACAGCTCATAGGACAGAAGGTGGAATCAGAGAGAAAGATCAAGGGAGAAGGGAAAGAGATATACTCTCCGAGACTGCACCAGTGACCTACACCTTCACCTCCCAACAACATATTTAGCTATAATCTCAGTGGGCTACTGCACCGATAGGTATCACAATTCCATAATCAAATCACCTCCCCAAACCCCCACGAAGAAGCTCTTGAGGATTTGGGGGATATCTAGATAGAAACAACTGTAGTCTCAGTTCTCTGGGAGGCTGAAGCAAAGGATAACAAGTTGGAGCCCAGTACAGGTAATTTAGTGATTCAGCAAGGCCTTATCTCAAAAAATAAAATAAAATAAAAGGTTGAGAATTCAGCTCAGTGCAAAGGGCTTGGGTTCAGTACTCAGGACCACAGAAAAAAGTATGTCTGATATCAGCGGAGGATCTGATATCAGGAGAGGATAAGGACCCAAAGTAATGCAGTCCAGATGGCAGAGCCAAATATGTATGAAGTATGGTCAAAGTGGCAGCCAAAGGAAACTAACTCCTCAACAGCTATGAATGTGATTAGAAGATCACATTTCCCTTAGGCAAAAATTAATAGTTTTAGCTATTACAAACTCTGCTACTATGAATTCAAATAAATGCTTTTTAATATCAAATAAGTTTTCATGGGATAGATAGCATGTTAAAGCAGCTGTTTTTATAGAAACCACAGTTTTCTTGCCCAGTTTTAATCTGAGTCAGTTTCAAACTTGGAATCCATTTATCAAAAGAAAAACTGTCTATAGGAAAAGACCTGTAATGCTATGGCAGATAAACAGAATAAGCAATTCTCCATTCTTTCCTCAGAGACACCTAAGCCACTTGAATAGACATGCTGTAAAAAACTAGAAACTCAAAACTTTAAAGATTTTTGAATACAAGGTCACAAATAGTGGGTTACATTTATTTACTATATTAACTCATATGTTAATTAGATGAGATGAGTAAGAAATGGTGTGTACATCACTGGTCTTGGTAAGACACAGACATAGAGAATAGGAGAAAAACATTTCAAAAAATCTAGAGTCAACCATGTAGTAAAACTTTTAGGTTTCTGGTGATCTGGGGCATTTGAATATAATATCTACAAAGTGAAAAAATTAATTATGGATGTTTGTGCATTCCATCATCTAGAAGGGAAGCTTGTTAACTTCCAGACACACCAGGTTATATAACTGGGAATTCTGGTCCAACTAATTTACCTGGGGCAATGCAGGGAGGGAGTAGTGCTGAGGGAAACACAGGGCATCAAAGGGCTCTGCAGGAGATTAAGTCTAAGTACACATGTCTTTGCCATTTGGGTATTGAAATCCTAAAAATTGCATAATTTTAAAAGTCCTGATGGTATCATATGATATTTATAGTAGAAACAAAAAGATAGTCAGAATAAAGATCCTTTGCTTCTAAATGAAGCTCTTGTTATCTTCCATCAATAATTATACACAATTTGAAAAAATTAGATCTTGAAGGCTAATAGACCCTGGGACTGATCATGGCTTTTCAAGATCATGCATCAAAAAAATTGACATAGGAAGTTAAATATCATATAGTGACTATTATATGAAAAACACAAAATATAAATGAAGTAAAGCATAAGTTAAAGGGAGGATGACAGAAAAGAGGGAGTTAGATTTTGGGAATGCAGAAAGGCGACCAGGGGAAAAATAAGGAGATAAATTAAGAAAGGGCAGTAATGAATCATAAAATGATCAATATGATGTAAACATGCCAATTCTCTAAAACCTATGTAACTGTCATGTATCATAAATATGCACTAATAAAACAAAACTTTCCATAATTAGCTGAATTCTCTCATGCTTACAAAAATCATAAGGATGAATAAGCCTGGCAGTTTTGTAGAATGGATTGGGCAAAAGCAGAAACAGAGAGCACAGGCAAACTACAAAAATAGGTGGCACACAGTTCCATGACAATCAATATGATTGCACTGGTGCCTCTTGTTTAGCTTAATACTTGTGGCCTCATGGAGGGAGGGACAGTACTTTAAGACAAACAAATCGAGCCCCAGTATTAATTAGAAATAGATGCACTTTTATCTAGCTAAATGTATCTAGCTAAATATGGACTCCTGTAGTGCTAGAGCCCCAGTTAGAATAGCTACAAAAAGCAGAGATGAATGTACCACTCCCACCATCACCACTACCAAGAAAAGACTTTGGTAAAGGAACTGAGCCTCCATTTTGTGTGTAAAGAGGAGAACCTTAGGAAAGAATATTTTTATGGAATATTCTTATGTACTTAGGAAAAATGTCAAATGACTTGGCTCCTTTACCAGGAACCTGGTAAGAAAAATGCTGGAGCATAAGGAACAAAGACATCTGAAGAAGATGTACACAGATGAATCTTTGAAAAAAAGAAAATGGTTATGAAGAGCTTCCTGTCGCATAAAAACATTTATCCAAAGAACATTTACTATTGAAGATAAATTAAGCTCCATTCTTCAATGGTAACCAGCCTTTCTCATTGCCCAACCCAGAATTGGTACAATATGGCAACAGGAATAAAGTTTCTGTATGAACCCAATTTACTGATTCCCAATTTCTGAAGTATATTTAGCTATGTCTGCTGATATAGGCAGCAACAGAGAGTAACTGTGAACCCATGATATACCCATGATATACCCATGAAGGCACCAATTACCTAATAGTAAGTAAATTAGATTGTATCTTTTCCATATTGAAAAGGTCATAAATTCATTTTGAGAGGAATTAATCCATAGAGTATGCTTCATCTGAAAAGCCCTAAGGAGAATCATATCTAGATTTACCATTCAACAAAGATCTCATGCAACAACCCTACTTTAGAGAGAAGGTGCAACATTTAATATAAGACAATAGGATCTGATAATCCTATCATCTATCCCACATCTACAAGCTATTGACAAGAGTGATAGAAACACATTTTAAAAGGATAACTGATTTGCCAATTGGATATCATAATTTGCAGAAATGGGGATTTTCCAAGATTCATGTTTACCCTAACTCAATGATATATAATGTTTCTGAGTCTTCAGCACATATAATAAAAGATGGGTTGGGTTACAAAGGATGAAAATAATAGTCCACAGCTTCCGGGTGTGGTGCTAACCTACCTCAAGTAGAGCACAGTTAAATCTGTAAATATCAGAGCTCTTAATATCAAAGTGTATTGATAATTCAAAGGTTACAGGCAACTGTAAGACAAACATAACATGCACCTCCAAATACTTTGAAAAGGAGGAATAACTTGCTGATGCCTAACTCTCCAAGTATTTGAGGAATGTGCTCAGAAAAAGCGGAAAGCTAGACATGGATGAGTTGCAAAATATTCACCTAAGGTGACAAAAAAACACGAGCAAAAAACTTGACATCTGCATTAATTACACTGGATTAATTTACTATAGTTCTTATAAAGAATGATCATAATGGAGAGAAATCAATGTAACATATTTAATCTTAAAAAAATTTTTTTTGCTGGTCTGGGGATTTAGCTCAGTGGTTCCATCACATGCCTCCCAAGTGCAAGGTCCAGAGTTTGATCCGCGGTATCAAAAAAAAAAAAAGTTTGCTATTTATATATGCTTTGGGTTTCTCATATAAGAGAAACCACACAATATTTAAGCTTGTGTGTCTGATTTATTTCACTTAACATTATGGTCTCAAGGTGAATCCATTCTCCTACAAATGACTCAAGTTTACCTTTCTTTATGGCAGAATATTACTCCATTGTGTATAAATACCACATTTTCTTTATCCACTTATTTGTTAATTAAGAAAAGAGCCATTCATCTGAAATGGACAGACATTTCTCAGACAAAGAAGTAGAAATAGCAAATAAATACATGAAAAAATGTTCAACATCACTGGTCATTCGAGAGATGCAAATGAAAACAATGCTGAGATTCTACCTCACTCCAGAAAGAATGGCTGCTATCATGAAATCAACCAATAACAAATGCTGGTGGGGCTGTGGGGAAAGAGAAACCCTGCTCCATTGTTGGTGAGAGTGTAGAGTGGTACAACCACTGTGGAAATCAGTATGGAGATACCTCAAAGAACTAGGACTGGAAGTCTCATTTGACTCTGCTATTCCACTGCTGGGGATCTTCCCCAAAGAGTTAAAAGAATCATACCACAGTGACATATGTGCACCCGTGTTCATAGCAGCACAGTGTATAATAGCTAAAACTTGGAAACAGCCCAAATGCCCATCAACTGTAGACTGGATAAAGAAAATGTGTTTTTTTTTTTTATAAAATGGAGTACTACTCAGCCATAAAAAATGAGAAATTAGAGACATTTATATCTAAGTGGATGCACATTGAGGCAATACTCTTAAGTGAAATAAATAAGACACACATGTATAAATACCAAATAGTTTCTCTGGTGTGAGAAACTGAAAGTGTAAATAAGGACTAAAATGTATAATAGGTAATGTGAAATAGGAAGAAAAAGGGCAAAGGGAAAGGAAGTGGGAGGGGTAGGGGAAATGAAAGAAGGGAATGGAATTAATATGAGAAAATGGAAATATAGGAACAAAATTTTTGTAAATAGGGAGGACTGGAGGGGTTGAAGGGAGGGCTGGGCAAGGGTTTAAAATAAGAACCAAGAGAGATTATGTAAAGGTGCAGATTTCCAATGATGAGTGTCATTATATTGTATACCTAAAATGTACCAATGATTAGAATGAATAATCGATAATGCAAAATAGGAAGAAAAGGTCCAAAGGGGTAGGGGTAGTGGGAGGGGCAGGGAAAAGGAAAGAAGGGAAAGGAAAAATGCTGAGAAATGGAAAAAATGGAAATAAAGTCTTTGTAAATAGGGAAGGGTGGAGGGCATGAAGGGAGGGCTAGGAATGGGGAAAAAATAAGAACCAAGATGCATTATGTAAAGGTACAATTCCCAATGAAAAATGTAATTGTGTTGTATACCTACAATGTACCAATAAAAGAATTTAAGAAAAAGAAAGAAAAGAAAGAGGAAGGAAGGAAGGAAGGAAGGAAGAAAGAAAGAAAGAAAGAAAGAAAGAAAGAAAGAAAGAAAGAAAGAAAGAAAGAAAGAAAAGGGCCATTTCCATATGTAGCTATTAGGAATTGTGCTGATATAGTCATGAGCACATGTGTATCACCATAATATGATAACTTTACACCTAGCAGGGAAATAGCTGGGTCATATGGAATTTCTTGTTAAAAGTTTTGGGGGAATCTTTATAGTACTGATTTCCAAAGTTTTTTTACTAGTTTATATGAAGTACAGAGATGGAACTTTCACAAAAGAGAGGGATGAAGCAATGGAGGGAGTTGGAAAGAGTGGAGAAAAGGGGTTGAAAAACTGAATGAAGATGTGTTATGTACATGTACCAACTCCACACAAAGAATCCAAACATCCTGCACCACAAATATATATCGATACAAATTTACCAAAATTGTTTTCAGAATTTTAAAAATGTTATATTAATATATCTGATTGTTGGAATTTAGTTGCTTAAATTTTCTATTTCTCTAGTTTAGAATAGTATATAAGAATAATAGTGTATCGTAGTCTTTTCAACACAAAAGTCAATTCACCAAAATTTAACTTTACAGTTCCTGAATAGCAGTATGAATTTGTAATAAGTAAAGATACATGGTGATGAAATAAATCACAAGCTCTTACAGTTCTGTGTAAATTAGAAGAAAAGTTGAAGTCAAAAATCTCAAGTAAGGAAATTCAAAGGAAACATAAAAGGCATGAAATTCAAAAGATGTGTAATTACCCATACATTGGGGGGAAGGTGGGTGAGAATTTTAGTAGATTTTATTGATATTGTTATTTGCTTTTATTTACCACAACTTCCTCTTTAATTTCAAGGCTACAAAGCCTGTGCTGGTCCAGCTAAAAGATTAGCAACTTCTTACACATTTTAATAAAACTATTGACATGAAACAAATACATTGTCCTCATTTGGTATAAAATAATATGCATCTAGATAATTGGATGTGTGCACTATCATATAATGCATAAATATGATGATGATCTTTCAATTCAAAAACATGAAGTTACAGAAGAAATAGAGTCAAAATCTATATAAGAACAAGGAAAGGTAGATAAATCAACAATGCACTTAATTTCCTAAACCTCAAATAGAAAGAGAAGAGATAAAGCCCGGAAACTGGTCAAAGTAATTTTACAATAAATTAGGAGGCTGTAATCTATAGTAGATAATACACTTTTTATTCAAGAATGTTACTAGGAAGGAATTAAATAGTTTTCAAGGGGTTGATGAATGATATAATAATAAAATGCTACTAAGAAAAACGGGGGCATGAATCAACTTTCAGGTTAAAGTGAGGAAAATTAATCCATATCACATAATAGCAGAGAACTTGTGGTAATTATTCACAACTCAATAATTAATTAGAACTATGGTGTCCAATAGAAAGCCACTAGCTGCTTATGGCCATTTAAATTTAAATTTAAATCTATTAAAATGAAATAAAATCCCAATTCTTCAATTACCATGTTACATATTTTAAGCTCCTAATGTCTTAGTGAGAGTAATGACTTTTCTATTAACTAGCAGAGATTTTTCTGTTAGTTAGTTAGTTAGTTAGTTTAATTAGTCAGTTAGTTTTGTGGTGCTAGGGATTGAACCAGGGCTTTCACACTGAGCTACATTCCCAGACCTTTTTATTTGAGTTAGGATTGTCTTTGCCCATGTGGGCTTTTACTTATGGTCCTCCTTCCTCAGCCTCTCCAAGTGCTGGGATTTTAGGCATATGCCACCATGCCTGTCTTGAATAACCCCAATTACAGAACATTGTCATCATTAGTGGAAAGTTCTTTTAGACAGTGAAACTATAGTGACAAGGAATGTTACCTAAATTATTCCTTATTTCTTAGAAAATCAGACAAGAATAGCATGTTTTATATTTATATTAAAAAATTCTGGCGATAAATATGTATCCCAAACTGAATATCATAGAAAAATTGTTCTGTACAATGTACAAAAAAAAAAGGTCTCATACCAATAATTTAGAAGAGTTCTAAGGCAAAATATCTTTCAAAAATACTTTATGCAATGGTCCACATTAGAAATAACAGAATATTAATCATGAGTACATTTTAAAAGTCACTTCAAAATTCTGTTTAGCAAATATCCTTGTTCAGCATTCCTTATTGAAATCTTAAGACAGTATTATTTGTTTTCTTAGTCCATTCTAGCAATATTTCATCTAATTTTTTTATTTATATATTAATTGGTACATTTTAGGTAAACAATACATTTACATTTATCATTGGGTGTTTGTGCCTGAACATGATGTATCTTAGTTCTTATTTTTTTCCCCATTACCTGTGCACCCTTCACCCTCACCACCCTTCCCTATTTACATAGACTTTGCTTCCATTTTTTTTTCTTTCTCATAATTTTTCCTTTCCCTTCTTTCCTTTCCCCTTCCCCTTCCACTTCCCCTACCCCTTTGGACCTTTTTTCCTATTTCAAATTATCAATTATTCATTTTAATCACTTTCATCCTTATTTACGCTTTCAGTTTCTCACACTAGAGATACTATTCAGTATTTACACATCTGTGTCCTATTTATTTCACTTAACAGTATGGCCTCAATATGCATCCATTTAGCTATGAATGACTCTAGTTTCTCATTCTTTATGGCTGAGTAGTAGTCCATTTTATTAAAAAACCACATCTTCTTTATCCAGTTTCCAGTGGATGGGCACTTGGGCTGTTTCCAAACTTTAGCTATTGCAAACTGTGCCACTAAAAAACATAGGTGCACATATATTGCCGTGGTTTGATTCTTTTAATTCTTTGGGGAAGATCCCCAGTAGGGAAATATCTGGGTCAAATGGGACCTCTAGTCCTAGTTCTTTGAGGTATCTCCATACGGATTTCCACAGTGGTTGCACCAGTCTGCACTCCCACAAACAATGGAGAAGGGTTCTTTTCTCTTCATCTAATAATTTTTATATGGCGTTATATTCTTAGACATAGATAAGATCCTCCAAGGAAAGAGTAAAACATAAGGAGAAAGGGAGAAAAACTGAAACTGAGTTTTGAAAAATGTTATATTTTAATGATTAATTTACAAGAGACAATCTTTTAAAAACTGATTTTAAAAGACAAATAAAAGCCAAGTACAGGTGCACACCTGCAATCTCAGCACCCAGAAGGCTGAGGCAAGAGGATCACCGTAAGTTCAAGGAGAGTCTGGGCTACATGATGATTTCAAGCCTGACCTGATCTACATAGAGAGATCCTCTCTCTCTCTCTCTCTCTCTCTCTCTCTCACACACACACACACACACACACACACACACAAACAAAAGAAAAAATGGTTGAAAATGGAGATAAGTACTTTTTTCAATCTCCTTCCCCTCCCCTCCCTACACTCTCCCACTATCTCGTTATCCTTTTCCCCTTTGAGAAGGATCTAGCTCCCTACTTCTTATAATCTATTTTTCATTTTGGTATTTATTTTTATTCTGGGTTTCTCATATAAAAGAAACAAGAAATTCATATATTTTCAATATTTCTGTCAAAGCCTCTATGTTACAAAAACAAATTTTTCATGATAAACAAATTGTTTTACATACAAAAGAGCAAAGAGCACATCCCATATGATTTTACTTTTCAAACTATGCTCAGTTACAGGTTTAAACTACACTTAAGCAGAAAAGTGAAATGTAAACACTTGGCTGTGAAAGGAGACAGGGAAAGATTTCCTGAGACAGCAAGAAAATGGAAGAGGAACTGCTCGTCATTTTAATTAATGAAAAATGAAGTATCACAGCTTGAGGAACGCACACTTTTACAACAGAATAGAGATAAAGGGAAGAACTAGAAAGAAAAATGCATTTTAGTTTAAAAAAATTTATTTTGAAATTGATCCCCAGAAACATAAAAGTTGTGTTTATGAATACAGTGATGTGGCATTTTCATGCATTTATACTGTGGGCAAATTGCTCAATCAAATTAAACATATGCATCTCTTCAAGCATTGTATCTTTTTTTATGACTTTTATGTAGATGAAATGATCATCTATAGAGAAAATGCTAAGAAATCTCTAGGAGCCCCTAGAACTTGTACTTGAATTTAGCAGGATTAGAAAACACAAGGTATATATGAAAATTCAGGTCTGTGTATAATTGCTATAAACGAAGAACTGGATATTGAAATTTAAAAGTTATGTAGGAGTACAAAGGACCTAGAAAAGTTAAAAACAAAAACAAAAACAGTGTTGGAAGACATTTAGTACCTAATTTTAAGACTTCTGAAGCTACAGCAATCAAATCAGTGTTGATGTAAGGAAAGACATATAGATCATTTGAATAAAACAGAGAATCTAAAAATAGAACCACACCTACATGGTCCACTGAGTTTTGAAAGATTATTTAACATTAGCATTTTATAGAAGATAAACTCAATTCAAGAGCTGAGGAAGAGATAGTGTTTTCAGCAAACAGCACTAGAACCCCTGGCATCCGTATATATAAAATTAACCTCAACCCTTTTTTTCCACACATGAAAATAACTTGAAGGGATCTATGAACCTAAATATGAAAGCCTAAAAGTATAAAACTTTAAGAATAAATTATAAGGAAAAATGTTTATGAATTCAGGGTAGGCAAGAACTACCTAGAATACAAAAAACATGATGTATAAAAGAAAAAAATTGATAAATGCGATTCCATCAAAATTTAGAACTTTAAATGACATCATTAAAATGAAAAGTAGTCCTTAAACAGACCATATTTACAATGCATATAACCTATGAGCAGAATATATAAAGAATTCTTAGAGCTCATTAATAGACAACCCAATTAAAATGTAGACATAAGAAGATGACAAATAGCCAGTATAGCACAAAGAATGGTGTGCAACTCTAGAATCAGAAAAATTCTAATCAGTACAATAATAAGATTGAATTATACACTCATTGGGGAGATGAAGTCAAAAGTTTTAAAAGCCTTGTCATGACTTTTTCTTTTTGTTGGATTCTCCCCCTTTGCGTTTAATTTGTCATGTCCAATGGATTCACTCTGCTGGGTTTCTTGGGGTTGTGATCCTCATTGTCTTTTCCTAGGGTATTGTCTAAAATTTTTTGGAGTGCTGATTTGGTATTCATGAAGGTCTTGAGGTGCTCTTTATCATGAAAGTATCTTATTTCTCCATCAATTGTGAAAGACAGTTTTGCAGGGTACATCAATCTGGGTTGGAGGCTGTTTTCCTTTAGGGCTTGAAATACATCACTCCAAGCTCTTCTTGCCTTGAGGGTTTGCATTGAGAAGTCTGCTGTGATTCTGATGGGCTTTCCTTTGTATGTGATTTGTTTATTTTCTCTCACTACTTGTAGAATTTTATTCTTCTATTGGATTTCTGGAATCCTAACTATTATATGCCTATGTGTACATTTTTTTTTATTAAAGTTAGCTGGAGTCCTATATGCCTCACTTATCTGTATGTCAAGTTCTTTTCCCCACCTTGGGAAGTTTTCTGCCATCACTTCTGTGAACAGTTTTTTGATGTCATCTGCACTCTCTCCTCTTTCTTCATTGACTCCAATCAGTCTTATGTTATTCTTCTTTGCATCGTCTAGCAGCTGCTGGATTGATTTCTCATGTTCCTTTACAATTTTAAAGCAATTTTTCTTTTCCTCCTCACTAATTGCAATCTTATCTTCTATATCTGAAATTCTGTCCTCACATTGGATCATTCTGCTCTGCAGACTTTTGATGGAGTTTTTAATCTCTTGGAAATCTGTTTGTATCTGTTTTATGGATTCCATTTGTTTCCTATGTTGGGATTCCATCCTGTTCCTCAGATCCTCTATTTTTTTTTACCTGTGTCCTCTCTAGATTTATTAATCATGTCTTGTACCATGAGCAAAATCTTTGCTGTTATCTGTATAATTATTTCTGATTTTATTTTTCCCAGATCCTCTTTTGATGCCAGTTCATAGAGTCCAGGTGGTTGAATATCAGATTGTTCCATCTCGTTTCCCTTTGGGGTTTCTGTAGGTGACCTGGAAGTCTGTTTTTGAGGCTTGTTTATATGTTTTCTCATTTATACACAGGGGGGTGCTTCTGGCGCCCATGCGGCTCACCTTCACTGCCCTAGGAGCTTGGAATGGAGGTGGGGAACTTCCTTCCAGGTGCTGGGACTGGCTGAGCTTCTCTGCCCTAGGAGCCTGGGATGGAGGTGGGGAGCTTCCTTCCAGGTGCTGGGACAGGCTGAGCTTCTCTGCACTAGGAGCCTGGGATGGCAGCGGGGGAGCTTCCTTCAGGGTGCTGGGACCAGCTGAGCTTCTCTCCAAGAATCGCTTCTTTATGGTGAAACCACTTAAAATTATTTCTTCCAGTGTTTTTTAAAAAATAGTACCTAAGTTATGCCACCCTACCATACAATAACCTACCGCAAATTCTTATTATTACCTAACTTAGTGTCATTGATCAACATTCCCTGTCCTCTACCTCCCTAATTTTACTGGTCCCTTCTAACTACCAATATCAATTTCTATGAGATCAACTTTTTATTTTTCATATTTGAGTGACACTGTACAGTACCTGCACTTCTGTGCCAAAAAAGTATATCTCAGTAGTGTTGCTATATGGAAATAGTGAATTATCTGAAATAGAAATCAGGATTGCAGTCTTATTTCCAGTAGCTACAAAACACAAAATTACCTAACAACAATTTCGACCAAAGGTGTGAAAGATCTCTAGAATGAAAATCATAAACATTTATAAAAGAAATTTATGTTCAAAATATTTTTATTAGTAAGTATTTCCACTACATAACATTTACATATTCTTCTTGTGGAGTTGGCAAATGTACATCCCTTTTTACAGCCCCCTTCCCTCCCTTTCATCCCCACTCTTCTTCCATCCCTTGATCTTCTTCACCTTTGAGAAAGATTTATCCTACTTCTTATTATCCTATTTTTTCTGTTATTCCAATTTTGTTCTTTATTTATAATTTGGATTTCTTACAAAAGAGAAACTATGCAATATTTAGGCTTGTGTGTCTGAGTGACTTCACTTAATATTATGTCCTCCAGGTGCATGAAGTTTTCACAAATGACCCAAGTTTATCTTTCTTTAGGGTGAATAATATTCCATTGTGTGTAAGATAGATGGACATACACTATTGGCTGCTTCCACAATTTAGCTATTATGAGTTGTGCTGCTGTAAATATTGGTATGCATGTATCACTGTAATATGATGTCTCTAACTTTTGAGGGAGATATCTAGAAGGGAAATAGCTATGTCAAATGGAATATCTATTTTTATTTTAATAGGTCATGAGTTCCATCCCCAGTACCCCCCCCCCCAAAAAAAGGAATTGCAGAAGGAATCCTTTGCAGCACCCACTATATCTTAGAGGATTTAGTCAGGAGCCATTTGAGGAGGGGGTTAGTCATTCAAAACTGAATAATAGAACATCTACAATTCAGTGTTTCTGGGACCACTACTACAAGGACTGGGTAATGGAATAAGAAATAGTTGTTGTTGTTGAGTGGGCATAACCTAGTCATAGACCCCTGAGAAGTTTACATTCATGTCGGAAGGGCACAGCCTCCTGCCATCCATGGTAAGAGGCCAGGTCAGTCCTGTGTAGTTTGGGGGCTGGATCTGACACTGGTGGTATTAACTCCAGTAGACTGGTTGATCCTCATATGCTCACTCTGCTCCCTTCATCCAGCACAGAATTCAGTAGTGTTACATTCCTCTTCTGCCAAAATAAGTAGGAATACACTTTGGCTTAGAAAGTGGCCAGAGCCTGGGTTCTATGAACAGATGGCCTCTAGAAAGAGAGGCCACATCACAAACACACACGCTGTAAAGCAAGGCAAAGAAAGCAGTGATTTAGAGTGTAGAGAGGGACATGGAAACCAGAAGTGGCTACAGTGAATCCAGGTCAGAGGTGGATGCTATTGACCAAGCACTCCCAGCAAAAAAAAGGCAGTATTCAATATTCACACATAAAAATGTGAGTGTGGAAACAAATCAATCTTAGTGATTCACTACCTTTCCTCCATGTTGAGTGGATTCCAGTACTGCAGTTCCAGGAAAGAAACCACTCATTCAAAAACATGCAGAAATTTTTTTGGATTCATTGGTATTTTTGTTCATTCAAGGGGTGAGAACTTTTCTTTTTTTTTCTTATGTTTGCTTTCTAATCATCTTGTTTCTCTTTTCCCTTTTTATTTTTTTACTCTGTATTTTATATTTTCTTCTTTTACATGGTTGCTTTCTCTATTACTTTTATCTACTTTTGTTAAATTATTTTATTCCTTCCTGGGATGCTTTACCTCATTTTTCACCCTTCCTTATCATCTTTTCTTAAAAAATTTTTTATCATCCATTTTCTGCTTCCAAACACCTTTTGTCTTTATTAGTATTAGTATTAAGCTTCATTAATGTTTAGATATTTAGTTAACTCTATGTTATATTTTTATTTATATATTTATTATTACTGAATCTTTTTCTATTGTTAATGGTGCTATAGTTGTTGCATTTATTAGATATTTACTGTCAATGTTTGTTTTATCTTTGTCTCTTCTATTCTTAAGCATGTTACAGGGTAACTTTTATTTGTTCTTATGGTATGTCAATATCACATTTGACTTTGACATTATTATTGCTGATTTTGTTACTATTCCGAGGGTGGCATAGTTGTTTCTACCAAATTGTTTTCAGTGTATTCCAATATCTGGTTTGTCTTTGTGTGTGTGTGATTAACAATGCTGCATATATTTCTGGAAAACAGTGTTTGCTCATTTGCACTACATGAAAAGAAAACCCAGTGGACATTTTTTCATGAGTTGCAACACTTACCACATTCTTCTGTGCCCCATAATTATACAGTCTATGAAATCTCTTTACTGTACAAAATATTCCAGATCAAGGGGCATTCAGCCTCTTGAATAGGAAGAACTGAGCAGATATGAGTTGGGCAAGTGACCTCAGACTCAAAGATTCCACCCTGAGAAGAGCAGTTCCTTAACTTCCTCATTCTCTTTAACACCTTATAAATCCTTACTCTGTAAAAGAGGGCAACTTTTACACTTTAGAACCAACAGCCCCTCTCAGGTTTTACCTCAAATAAAGTCTGCCCTTGCTGTAAGTTTTTCTTTCTTTCTCCTTTTATTTCTTACACTGCACCCTGTCCTTCTTAATTGATGGAGTTGCTTGGATATTGGGACAGAGACAAAGACCTAGAGTTAGCCATGCCCGGAGTGCATGCATCACTGCAACTAACTCAAGATGTCTCAGGCCAGGGATTTAGCTCAGTGGTTCTGCCACTTGCCTCGCAAGAGCAAGGTCCCAAGTTCGATCCCCAATAGCAAAAAAAAAGATGTCTCTATAATAGCAACAAAGTCTTCCGACTGGAATAAACCTGCAAAACTTAGTGTACGCACACGCGCACACACACACACACACACGTGTGCACACACACACACACACAAAATATGACCAAGACTAGGCAACAAAATGCCTCCAAAAACTCCCAGATCCCACAAAGATGATCAATGGGGCACTAAGGGGAGGCAATCATAAGCTACATAATGGAATTATATGAAGTAATAAAAGAAGAGACAAAAAGAGAACAGTATGGGACTCACCAAGCTCAATATAACTAAAGAGATAATGTTTTTAATAAACAAAATGATCAGTAAGCTTACAGAAGTCACTAATAAAAAGATAGTTGCTAAACAAAATGATAGAAACATGAGTGATTGCTTTAGTAAAATATTTAAATCCATGAAATTTACTAAAGAGGAAGCAAGAAAATGAAAATTTTTCTGAAAGTTTGGGCATCACAAGTGCTCAATGTGAGGGCAGAGTGCCAGAAGTAGATTATAGAGCTGATGTAGGAGACTGTACACTTAGATGTGTACAGTACCCTAAAAACAACAAAAGAACATGGAAAATGATACAACTGCTAGATGACACAAAGATTAAGATTAATTGGAATTAGTGAACATCTTAGTTACTTTCCTCTTCACTGGAACATAATACCTAACATCCATAGCTTCAAAGAGGAGAGGCTTATTTTGGCTCATAGTTCTTGGACATTTTAGTTCACAGGCAGCTGGCCCCATGGAGGATGGAATGGCAGAGGCAAATGGTGGAGAGCTGAGGTCAGCTGTTCGTGACATGGAGGGAGGGAAGCAGAGAAAGACCAAGGGAGGAGCTAGGGAGGGACATAAACACTTTCAGGTCCCTTTTCCAGGGATGAACCTCTTCTGACTGGGCCACACTTCTTTAAAACATGACAGTTATAAGCCCTCATAATCTGAACACATCCCAAACCCTGCCTTTGTCCTTGTGAGGATTTAGGGAGACATCTAAACATAAATCATGAAAAATTAGAAAACAACAAAAATGACAAAACAAGTACTGTCAGACAACTAAAATAATTAAAAGGGATGCATATAAGAAAAGTTAAACTATTCTTATTCACAAACAACATAATCCTTTAAGAGAAAAGACCAAAACATCCACCAAAAGATCTCTGTAGGTAATAAATTCAGCAAGGTTACAGGATATAAATTCAACACACAAAAATCAATAGCATTCCTGTACATCAATAATAAACACACCAAAAAAGTAATTAGGAAAACAATATTATTCAAATTAGGGTCAAGAAAAATTATATGCTTAGGAAGTAATTCATCAAGGAAGCAGAAAAGCTCTACAATAAAAACTACAGTACTCTGAAAAAGGAGATTAAACAAGATATCAGAAAATGGAGAGACATCCCTGTTCCTGGAGAGGCAGAACCAATATAGTTAAAATGGCAAAATTTACAATATTGATGTATAGATTTAATGTAATTCCAATAAAAATGCCAACAGAATTCCTCACACAAGTAGAGAAAACAATCTTAAAATTTATACAGACCCAAGCAGACCCAGAATGCCAAAAGCAATCTAGTGCATCACAATACTGAATTACAAATTTAATTGAAATGCCAGTCCTGAAAATAGTATGATACTGGCACAAAAACAACCATGTGGATCAATGAACCAGAATAAAGAATGGAGACACAATCCTAGGAACACTCAGCTATCTGATCTTTCGCAAATTCAAAAACATTTGCTGTGAACTGTCCTGAGAAAATTGGCTATACACATGCAAAAGATGAACATAGATCTATATTTCTCACTGTATACTAAACTAAAATGAAAGTGGGCCAAAGATCTAAATATGAAAACAGAAGTACTTAATCTGATGGAAGGTAAAATAGGCAAAACTGTTGCAAACATAGAGACAAGAATATCTGAACAGGACCTCAGTTGCATCAGGAATAACATGAGGAATCAACAAATGGGATTATATCAAACTTAAAAGCTTCTGGACAAGAAAAGAAACAACCAACAGAGTGAAGAGTCAACAAAAAAAATGAGAAAAAATTATGCCTGCTATACCTCAGACAGAGGACTAACATGTAGAATATATAAAAATTCCTAAACATTAAACCCTCCAAATGATCCAATAAAAAATAGATAGCATAAATGAATAAATACTTCATAGAAAAAGAAACACAAATGACCCATAAATACAAGAAAAAAGTGATCGACATCTCTGGCCATGAAAGAAATTAAAACAACATTTTCTTTTTTCTTTTTACAGGTATGCAATAAATATAAGTTTAATAGTATATATCAACAGGGGAAAAGAAATAAGCACCAGCCAATATTTGATTTTCATCTTTATCATTTTATCTAGGGTACCTCTAACTTGATGTAAACTTACAATTTTCAAGGAAATTTCTATTCCACCCCCATTTTATCATAAATACATTGAATAGTTTTTCTGTTTGTATGATAAAACAGGAAAGACTTACATTTGAATGGAAAAGGGACTCCATTTGCGATCAAAGTCACTCAAAATCACATTCCCATCAGAAAACACAAACATCAACATTACAAAACTAAAAATACACCGGAGATCAATACCATTCAATAAATATGCAAGCTATTTCAGTCTCCCCCCAAAAGGACCAATACTTCAAAAAACTATAGAGAAAAGCCCTATCCATTTCCAAGTAACCCAAGTAGAAGAGACAGCAAGGTGCTATGCATGCTACTTTACCCCTCCCCTGGCCCTTCACTACTTAGAAAACTGCTTGCTCTCCACAGAGACTGAAAATGGGCCTCATTTTTTCTTGGAGGAGAACAAATTCACTGACAGCCTTGTGCAATATCCTCTGTTTCTCAGGAACCCTGGCTCTATACCTAGTTCTGCTTCCAAAGCCTCTTCATATAGTTCTGGGTAAGACTTGGGATATATTCCATTAAGATGGGCCATATGAACTAGGAGTTTCATCTTGCTGGTTTCAGTGTGGGCCCTTGGGCCCCATAGGAACTCATAGCAAGCAGGATCACTGTTAGGAATCTTCTGGTACATCAGGTACCCTTCCCATGCTAAATCCTCAGTGATGAATTTCCAGACTTCCTCAAAATGAATGCACTCAGACTGAGCTAACATGTTCCATCTTTTCACTATTTTAGTTAGGTCCTCTTCACTGATATGGTTGCCCTCTATGAAGATTAGAGACAAGACGAATATAATGATGTTGATTTTGAGAATGATTCTTTCATCATCCCCATCTAGTATCCCACTGTATGTAAGACCCAAAATGGGGACTAGCTCATATGTATTGCCAGAGTAATTCACTTTCCTGTTTCTAATCCCAAAGCCCAGATACTTGGACTCACAGAGTTCCCAAAAGTTCAGAGGGAAGTTGTTACAGTAATCATGGGGCAGAATATGCAGCATTTCTTTCATGGTGACCTGCTCCTTCTTTTGATACTTGTGGAGCAGAAATCACACCAACTTACATAACTTGGCATTTAGGAGCACATTTTGCAGGATGTGAGAGAGGTGCGAGGAGCTTGAACCCTCACAGGATTGACTCCTTTGACTGGAAACCATGAGGATAGCAAGAACTTGTTGAGGATCAGAAGCCTTCAAATCTCCAGTGCTGGAAAATAGAGTGCTGAGCAATAGCAATTCAGCTGCCCCAAGAATCCAAACCCAGATTTTGAAAAATCACAACTGAGAATTCTCCACTGCACAGTGCAAGGCTAGCAACAGAGGCAGGAATGGGATATTTTCAGTCTCAACCTGGAATGTGGCCTTCTCTCTCACCCTCAGTCCTGAAATTTCATTTTCTTAAGAAAGAATGGCTACCATTAAGCAAAAAATCAAATAATAGCAAATGCTTATGAGACTTCAAGGAAAAAAGGAATCCTTGTTGGTGGAAACATAAGCCATAAAAATGTAATCACTGAGGAAGATTCCTGAAAAACTAAGTTATTCCCACCTAGTTATTCCCTTTCTAGACATTTTCCTTAAAGATTTTAAGACATTGTTAATACAGTGATACATGCATACTCATCTTTATAGCAGTCCAACTATAACTAAATCTTGGAAGCAACCTATATGTCCAGCAACAGATAAGTAAATAAAGAAAATATAGTACTTATATACAATGAAGGACCACACTGCTATACTGAAAGATAAATCTAAGGCATTTGTAGGAAAATGGACACACCTTGAAAACATAATATTAAGTAAATAAATCAGGCACACAACTTAAATATCACATTATTTCTCTTATGTGAGAAACTTAGAGTATAAATAAAGAGCAAAATGAAAGATAGATAATAGAAAACTTGGAATTAGATCTTTTTCAAATATTAAAAGGAATGAGAAATGGAAGGAGGCAGGATAGAGGGTGGGGAAAGGGAACATAAATAGAATTAATATGTGTTACATACATGTGCCATCTTCTCACAATGAATATAGTCGTTATGTACTGAAAATGTGTAGTAATAATAAAAATTCAGAAAAAAGGAGAAAAAGATAAAGCACAATGTAGATACTTCTCTGCCTCTCTTTATAAAGTGAATTATTTTCTAAACTGTGATAAAAAGAAAAAAAGAAAATCTGAGTGAATGTATTGCTATATTTATTAAAGTAATATAGAGATTGAGTCTCAGTAACTGATGTAATTAATTTGTTTTCATCACAGTGAATTGCTGAGCTAAAGCTCAAATTCATATTTCCATTATTGTTCTTCTCTCAGAATAATCTAAATATGAGTCTGTTGGGACAGAATGATGCAGAATTAATTATATGAAGTTACTTGATATGAGATAACATGTCAATGAAGTTCTAGGTTTTTAAATATATTCTTTGACCAACATTACTTTTCAGATTTACTGTTGGAACTTATAGAACAAAGCTGTCATAAACATGAGTTAATAATTTATCAACTCCTCTAATTTTATGATGTTATTTTTACCTGCTATTTCCCAAACATATATATCCCAAACATTTATATATGTTAACTTATATATGTTAACAAGTGTATGGAAATGAAAAATCTACACTATTGAAAACTAAGATGTTAGAGAAAAAGTCACATTTGATAATCCATAAATGTATCATTCCTGTTATTTTCACCAAGTGTGTACATCCAAAAATACAGAAGGAAAACATAAGAAGGGTTTCTGGGATGAGAGTTACATAGTGGTTTTTAGTTTGGGAAAACCCATCAAAATGTGCATACATGGGGCCGGGAATTTAGCTCAGGGGTTTTGCCGCCTGCTGCGCAAGCGCAAGGACCTGAGTTCAATCCCCGGTACCAAAAAAAAAAAAAAAGTGCATACATGTTAATCACGCTAAAATACAATTATACAAATACATTGAGCTTATTATTTGTAAAGGAAATAGGAATTTATAAATATTGTATTCATATTTTTGCTTGCTTAATATTTGAGGCATTGCAAATGCTTACATATCTTGTAAGTGACACATACGCATACTTGGATGCAAATACACACACATACAAAAAGTGAAAAATACAGTAAGTAGACACAATATCAAAATAACTTAAAAAGTGTTCCTGGGAGAGTACATACTTATTATCCATAGACAATTCAAGAACCGAATGCAAGGAAATAAATTTTAGATACAAAATTCTCAAGTTCAGGTACAAATCCAAATTTAAGGGACAATGTGAATTTCCTAACCTGAAACGTGAGACAGAATATTATAGAAAATACCTTCAGTATTATAATGGACATAGCTGTTCTACACCTGGAAGGATGACTTAAAAATTAATCACATCTTACTGACATATTATCTACCATATAGAAGAAATTTAAGCCAAATGCCTTACAAAGAAATACTTTTTGTGATAATTCTGAAACCAATGTGAAAATTCAAGGTCTTAGGAGATTATGCCCAGTAATGAGAGTTTTGTATCATCTATTGAAAAAATTAAAAAGCTACAAAAAGACATGGTTTTAGGGATTGAAAACTAATCTTATTTCAAAAATATGTTTGGTGAAGGTTTTATTTTTTTCCATTAAGTTTGTTGGTACATTTTAGGTATAAAATACAGTTACATTGATCATTGGGATCTTGTTCCTTTACATGACGTATCTTGGTTCTTATTTTTTCCCCATTTCCCTGCCCTCCCTTCACCCCCTCCACCCTTCCCTATTTACAAAGACTTTGTTTCCCTTTTTACCCTTTTCTCATATTTTTTCTTTTCCCTTCTTTCCTTTCCCCTACCCCTCCCACTTCCCCTGCTGTTTAGACCTTTGCTTCCTATTACACAGCATCAATTATACATTTTTTAAAAAAATTACAATATCGAGATTTAGAGGACATTACCACAGATTTTGCAGAATTTAAAAGGATGTAGAAAGCATATTACAAAAATCTTTTTGGAAATAAATTTAACAACTTTTATGAAGTAATTAATGAAATTAATGAGGAAATTAATGAAACTCACTCTTGAATAAATATAAAATTGAATAGCACCTATTAAAGCAAGTATATTCCTAGCTTGAAAACCTACCAAATGACAACAACAAGCTCAGATACAGTTTAACTGATGAAATGTATCAAATATTTAAAGCAGAAAACAGAAGGAACACTTCTCCCCTCATTTTAGGAAATCAACATTGTGCTAATCCTAAAACTGGATAAAGATAATAGAAGAGAAAAGTATGAACATAGATAGAAATTTGTTTAACAAAACAAACTCTTAGAAGTCAGATCTGGCAGTATGTAGAAAGTGGTTTTGTTTTAGTGATGTCAGGGTTGGTTCAGCTTTGGATGATCCACCCCCAAAAGTAATCATTTTAACAGAGGAAAGGAAAAAGCCATATGATCCTGTCACTAGTTGGAGAAAAAGTATTGGACTAAATTCTATAGCTGTTCATGGTAAAAGCTATCAGGAGACTAGAAGTAGAACAGAAACTTCTCAACACATTAAAGATATGTACTCCATACTTCCAGCAAGAATGCCTTATATGAATGGAGAAGATACAATGCTTTCTCCTTAAGGTGGGGAACAAGGACAAATATGCTTACTCTTCATCTGTCCATTGAAATTTGAAAACTAGGCCCCACCAAAATAGTCTGTCAATAAAATGACACAATTAGGATAGGATTGGCAAGGTAGAAGCAAAATCTTTATATGTAGATGAAGTGATCATGTACAGAGAAAATACTAAGAAATCTCTAGGAGCTTTTAGAACTTGTACTTGAATTTAGCAGGATTAGAAAACACAAGACATATATAAAAATTCAGGTCTGTGTATACTTGCTAAGAATGAAGAATTGGATATTGAAATTTAAAAGTTATGTAGGAGTACAAATGACCTAGAAAAGTTAAAAAAAAAAACACAAAAACAGTGTTGGACGACATTTAGTACCTAATTTTAAGACTTTTTCTAAAGCTACAGTAATCAAGGCAGTGTTGATGTAAGGAAAGACATATAGATCATTTGAATAAAACAGAGAATGTAGAAATAGAACCACACATATGTGGTCCACTGAGTTTTGAAAGATTATTTAACATTAGCATTTTATAAAATATAAACTCAATTCAAGAGCCGAGGAAGAGATAGCGTTTTCAGCAAACAGCACTGAAACACCCAGTATCCGTATATAAAAAAATTAACCTCAACTTTTATTTCCATACATGAAAATAACTTGAAGAGATCTATGAACCTAAATATGAAAGCCTAAAAGTATAAAACTTTAAGAAGAAATTATAAGGGAAAATGTTTATGAATTCAGGGTAGGCAAGAACTACCTAGGATACAAAAAACATGATGTATAAAAGAAAAAAATTGATAAATGAGAATCCATCAGGATTTAGAGCTTTAAATGACATCATTAAAATGAAAGGTAGTCCTTAAACAGACCATATTTACAATGCATATATAACCTATGACCAGAATATATAAAGAATTCTTAGAGCTCATTAATAGACAACACAATTAAAAAGTAGACATAAAAAGATGATAAATAGCCAGTACAGCACAAGGAAAACTGTGCAACTCTAGAATCAGAAAAATTCTAATCAGTACAATAACAAGATTGAATCACACACTCATAAGGGAGATGAAGTCAAAAGTTTTCAAAGCCTTGTCATGACTTTTTCTTTTTGTTGGATTCTCCCTCTTTGCGTTTAATTTGTCATGCCCAATGGATTCATTTTGCTGGGTTTCCTGGGGTTGAGATCCTCACTGTCTTTTCCTAGGGTATTGTCTAAAATTCTTTGGAGTGCTGATTTAATATTCATGAAGTTCCTGAGGTGTTCTTTATCATGAAAGCATCTTATTTCTCCATCAGTTGTGAAAGATAGTTTTGCAGGATACATCAATCTGGGTTGGAGGCTGTTTTCCTTTAGGAATTGAAATACATCACTCCAAGCTCTTCTTGCCTTGAGGGTTTGCATTGAGAAGTCTGCTGTGATTCTGATGGGCTTTCCTTTGTATGTGATTTGTTTCTTTTCTCTCACTGCTTGTAGAATTTTATTCTTCTGTTGGATTTCTGGAATCCTAACTATTATATGCCTATGTGTACTTTTTTTTTATTAAAGTTAGCTGGAGTCCTATATGCCTCACTTATCTGTATGTCAAGTTCTTTTCCCCACCTTGGGAAGTTTTCTGCCATCACTTCTGTGAACAGTTTTTTTTTTTAATGTCATCTGCACTCTCTCCTCTTTCTTCATTGACTCCAATCAGTCTTATGTTATTCTTCTTTGCATTGTCTAGCAGCTGCTGGATTGATTTCTCATGTTCCCTTACAATTTTAAAGCAATTTTTCTTTTCCTGGTCACTAATTGCAATCTTTTCTTCTATATCTGAAATTCTATCCTCACATTGGTTCATCCTGCTGTGCAGACTTTCAATGGAGTTTTTAATCTCCTAGAAATCTGTTTGCATCTGTTTTATGGATTCCATTTGTTTCCTATTTTGGGATTCCATCATGTTCCTCAGATCCTCTTTTTATCTGTGTCCTCTCTAGTTTTATTAATCATGTCTTGTACCATGAGCACAATCTTTGCTGTTATCTGAGTAATAATTTCTGATTTCATTTTTCCCAGATCCTCTTTTGTTGCCAGTTCAGAGAGTTCAGGTGGTTGAGTGTCAGATTGTTCCATCTCGTTTCCCTTTGGGGTTGCTGTAGGTGATCTGGAACTCTGTTTTCGAGGCTTGTTTACATATCTTCTCATTTCCAAGGGTTGGGGGGTTCTTCTGGCACCCAAGCAGCTCACCTTTTCTGCCTTAGGAGCTTGGGATGGCAGCAGGGGAGCTTCCTTCCAGGAGCTGGGACTGACTCACCTTCTCTGTGCTTAGAGCTTGGGATGGTGGCGGGGCAGCTTCTTTCTGGGTTCTGGGACCAGCTCAGTTTCTCTCCTCTGTATGAATATGTTCTGGTTAAGGACTACTTTTCATTTTCTTAATGATGTCTTTTAAAGTTCTAAATGTTGATGGAATCTCATTTATCATTTTTTTTTCTTTTATACATCATGTTTTTTGTATCCTAGGAAATTCTTGCCTACCCTGAATTCATGAACATTTTTACTTATAATTTGTTCTTTTTAAAAAAATATTATTTTATTGGTACATTTTAGGTATACAATATAATGACATTCATCATTGGAAATTTGCACTGTTACATAATCTCTTTTGGTTCTTATTTTTCCCCTTTCCCCTGCCCTCCCTTCAACCACTCCATCCCTCCCTATTTGCAAAGACTTTGTTTCCAGTTTTTCATTTTCTCATATTAATTCCATTTCCTTCTTTCCTTTCCCCTATCCTTCCCATTTTCCCTTCCCCTTTGCCCCTTTTCTTCTGATTTCACATTACCTACTACATCCTTTAGTCCTTATTTACAATTTCAGTTTAAAACACTAGAGAAACTATTCAATATTTAAACATGTATGCCTCAATGTGCATCCATTTAGCCATAAATGTATCTAATTTCTCATTTTTATGGCTGCATAGTGCTCCATTTTATATATAAAAAAACCCCATGTTTTCTTTATCCAGTCTCCAGTTGCTGGGCATTTGGACTGGTTCCAAGTTTTAGCTATTACAAATTGTGCTGCTGTGAACATGGATGAACATATATTACTGTAGTAGGATTCTTTTAATTCTTTGGGGAAGATACTCATCAGGGAAATAGCCAGGTCAAATGGAACTTCAAGTCCTAGTTATTTGAGATATCTCCATACTTATTTCCACAGTGGTTGCAACAGTCTGCACTCCCACCAGCAGTGGAGCAGGGTTCCTCTTTCCCCACAGTCCCACCAGAATTTGTTATTGGTTGATTTCATGATAGCACCCATTCTTTCTGGAGTGAGGTGAAATCACAGCATTGTTTTCATTTGCATCTCTCAAATGACCAGTGATGTTGAACATTTATTCAAATGTTTATTTGCTACTTCTACTTCTTTGTCTGAGAAATGTCTGTTCATTTCAGATGCCTATTTTAGGATTGGGTCTTTAAATTTGGGAGGTCTGATTTTTTTTTAAGTTCTTTATACATTCTAGGTAGTAGACCTTTGTCTGAGGAACAGCAGATGAAAATTTTTTTCCCACTTTGTGGGTTCTCTTTTCACACTCTTGGTGGTTTCTCTTTCTGTGCAGAAGCTTTTTAATAAGAAGAGATCCCACTTGTTGATTGTTTGTGCTAGTTCATGGGCAACTAAGGTTTTGTTCATAAAATATTTTCCTACACCAATGTCTTCAAGAGTTGTATCTAACCTCTCTTCCAGTCGATTCAGTGTTTCTATTTTAATATTTAGATCCTTAATCCATTTCAATTTTAGTTTAGTGCATAGTGAGAGATATAGGTCTAGTTTTAATCTTTGGCAAGTTGTAGCCCAATTTTTCCAGCACCATTTATTAAAGAGGCTATCTTTCCTCCAGTGAGTGTGTTTGTCTCCTTTATCAAAGATGAGATGACTGAATGTGTCTGGTGTTGTTTCTGCATATTCTAATCTGTTCCACAGGTCCTCAGGTCCATTACTTTGCCAGTACCATACTGTCCCTATCACAGTAGCTTTGCAGTATAGTTTCAAATTGGGGATTGTGACACCCACTGCCATGTCTCTGTTACCTAGAATTGCTTTTGCTCTTCTGGGTCATTTCTTGTTCCAAATGAATCTCCTGATCACCCTCTAAATGTCCATGAAGTATGCTGCTGGGATTTCAATTGGGATTGCATTGAATCTATATAGCAGTTTTGGAAGAATGACCATTTCAATATATTGATCCTTCCTACCCAAGAGCAATGGATGTTTTTCCATTTTTGGATATCATCTTCAGTCTCTCTTTTCAGAGAGCTATAGTTTTTAAAGAAGAGGTCATTGATTTCTTTTGTTAGGTTGATTCCTAGGTATTTCAGTTTTTTGGCTGCTATTGTGAAAGGAATTGTTTGCCCTATTTCTCTCTCAGTGAGTTTCTTGTTTGTGTAAAGGAAAGGTATTGATTTTTTTGTGTTGACCTTGTATCCAGCTACTCTAATGAATTTGTTTGTTTTTTCTTTTTTTTTTTTTTTTGTACTGGGAATTGAAACTCTACTGAATTTGGTTATTAAGTCTAGAAGACTTTGGGTGGACTTCTTGGGGTCTTCTATATAGAGTATCATGTCATCTGCAAATAGCAACAATTTGACTTTTTCATTTCCTATCTTTATCCCTTTTATTTCTTTATCTTGTCTAATTGTCATGACTAATGTTTTCAAAACTATATTGAACAAGAGTGGTGATAGTGGACATCCTTGTCTTGTTCCTGATTTTACTGTGAAGGATTTCATATTCTGACTATTTAGTATGACATTAGCTGTTTGTTTTAATTCAAAAAGAAACTCATAGATTGAAAGTTAAAGGGTGGAAAACAATACTTCATGTGATGGAAACTCATAAAAAAGCAGGAGTAGCTATCCTCTTTGCAAATCAAGTGGATTTCAAACCAACACTGGTTTGAAATTAATAGAGACAAAGAAGAACACTACATCCTTGTAAAGGCAAGAATCCAACAGGAAGAGATGACAATCATAAATATCTATGCACCAAACACTAGTGCACCCAACTATATAAAACAAATACTAATGGACATGAAAAGTCATATATGCACTAATACAATTGTAGTGGGGGACCTCAATACCCCATTGTCACAAATAAATAGATCAACTAGACAGAAAATAAGTAATGAAATACTAGAACTCAATCGAACTCTTGAGCAAATGAAGTTAACAGATGTTTACAGAGTCTTCCACCCCACAAAATCAGAATACACATTCTTTTCAGCTGCACATGGGTCATTCTCCAAAATAGACCACATACTCGCTCATAGAACATGTTTAAGTAAGTGCAAGGGAACTGAAGTTATCCCCTGTATATTATCAGACCATAGTGCAATAAAATTAGAGATCAATAGCAAAAGAAACTGCAAAAATTATATAAACACATGGAAATTGAACAACACACTTCTAAATAACCAATGGGTCACAGAGGAAATTAAAGAAAAAATCAGACAGTTCCTTCAACTAAATGACAATGACAATACAACATATTGGAATCTGTGGGACACAATGAAAGCAGTCTTATGAGGGAAATTCATAGCAAGGAATACACATATTAGGAAAACAGAATGAGCCCAATTAAACAACCTGATGCTGAACCTCAAGCTTCTAGAAAAAGAAGAACAGGACAACCCCAAAGCTCATACAAGGGAGGAAATTATAAAGATCAGAGGAGAAATCAATGCAATGGAGACTAAGAGAAAGATACAAAAAAATCAATGAAGTCAAGAGTTGGTTCTTCAAAAGAACCAACAAAATTGACAAACCTTTAGCCAACCTTGTCAAAAAAAGGAAAGAAAAGGCCCAAATCCATGCAATTAGGAATGAAAAGGGTGAAATGACAACAGACCCAGCAGAAATCCAGAGGATCATCAATACCTACTTCCAGAACCTATACACCAATAAGATGGAAAACACAGAAGAAATGGACAGATTCCTAGATACATATGAATTACCAAAGTTGAACGAAGAAGACCTAAAAATTCTGAACAACCCAATACCAACCAATGAAATTGAAAATGTAATTAAAACTTATCAACTAAGAAAAGCCTGGGCCCTGATGGCTTCACTTCTGAATTCTACAAGACATTTAGAGAGGAACTGCTGCCACTACTGTTTAAACTCTCCAATGAAATTGCAAGGGAACCAATACTCCCAAATTCATTCCTGGAAGCAAGCATCACCTTGATCCCCAAAGCAGAGAAAGACCCAACTAAAAAGAGAACTATAGGCCAATCTCACTAATGAACATAGGTGCAAAAATCCTTAATAAGATAATGGCAAACAGAATGCAGAAGATCATCAAGAAGATCATACACCCTGATCAAGTGGGATTCATCCCAGGGTTGCAGGGATGTTTCAATATATGCAAATCAATCCATGTAATACACTATATCAATAGAGCCAAGGACAAAAACCATATGATTATCTCCATAGATGCAGAAAAAGCATTTGGCATAATCCAACATGTATTTATGATAAAAACCCTGCAAAAAATTGAAACAGATGGTCTCTACCTCAAACTGATAGAAGCCATCTATGAAAAACCAACTGCCAATATAATTTCTTCTTAAAGTTTTATAGTTTTAGCCTTTCATGTTTAGGTTCATAGATCCTTTCAAGTTATTTTTATATATGGTGAAAATTTTTATTGTAGTGCTGATCTGAGTTTTAATATTATAGTTTTAACTTCTGTATTTTTAACAACAAAAATTGCTTTTTGACATAGCTGTGATTGTGGGCTGAGATTTTAAACACATGTCATAAAACAATATTTTATTTCACATAAAAAGGAATGTCTTCGTGGAAGTTATTATAAGACCAAAATAAAACTGTATTTACCAAAATGGATGATGGTTTTTTAGGAAATCTCAATCTTGTTTTAGAATTACAGGAGAAAAAAGTTGAAAAAGTTTACATTTCTAAATAATCACCTATGGGCCCAAAATGAGCAACAACAACAAAAGATAATAAACAATATAAAAAGTTAGATTTTGTCCTTAATTTTATATGAATTTTACTAATTTGTTTTACAAACTAGATAGATAATTAGCAGTGGAAAAGAAATATGATGACCTGATTACAGTTCTTATCACTTTTGTTTTGGTCATTTGATAAAGCAATGTAACATGTCACTTGATTATCCTATTTTACCTAAAACATTGAGACTGACAATAAAAAACAATAAAATAAAATGCAGGCTAGAAAGGGACTTAATAGCTTGTTTCACTCATTTTTCATTTATAATTTCCTTTTATGAAACATATTAATACCACTGGAAACTGTTAAATACTTGAAATCATTTTTGCTATTAGGTCAGCAGTGACTATAAAATGCCTGAGAGTATAATATCCAGTCATTGAATGTCACTTACTTTTTGAGTTTCTTTTGTCCTCAGGAAAATGTGAGTGTTTGGGCCTTCTTTGTTTCCAGAACTATGTTGAAGAAGTGTGGTGATAGTGGACATGCTTGTCTTGTTCCTGATTTTAAAGTGAAAGCTTTCAGGTTTTGATCATTTAGTATCATGTTGCCTTTTGGTTTGTCATAGATAGCTTTTATCAGATTGAGGTAAAGACCATCTATTCCAATTATCTGTAAAGTTTTTATCATGAATGGGTGTTGGACTTTGTCAAATATTTTTTTTCTGTCTATTGAGATGATCATATGATTTTTTCTTTGACTCAGTTGTTGTATTGTTTTAGATTATTGATTTGTGTGTGTTGAACCATTCCTGCATCCCTGAGATGAATCCCACTTGGTCATCGTGTTTAATCTCCTTGATGATTTTTTGTATTCTGTTTGCCAGTATCTTATTGAAGATTTTTGCATCTATGTTCATTACAAAGATTGGTCTATAGTTTTCTTTTCTTGTTGTTGAGTTCTTCTCTGGTTTTGATATCAGGCTAATACTTGCTTCCAGGAATGATTTTGGGAGTATTGCTTCCCTGTCTATTTCATTAAAGAGTTTGAAGAGAACTGGCAGTAGATCTTTTCTAAATTTCTTATAGAATTCAGCAGTGAAGCCATCAGGACCTGAGCTTTTCATTGTTGGTATGTTTTTAATTACATTTTCAATTTCATTGACTGATATTGGGTTATGTAGAATTTTTATATCTTCTTGATTCAGCTTTGGTAATTCATATGTATCTAGGAATCTGTCCATTTCTTCTGTGTTTTCCATCTTATTAGAGTACAGGTTGTTGAAGTAAGTATTGATCCTCTAGATTTCTACAGGGTCCATTGTGATTTCAGTCTTTTCACTCCTAAGTGCATGACTTTGAGTCTTTTCTTTCCTTGTTTTGATAAATTTGGCTGTTTGTCAATTTTATTTAATCTTTCAAAGAATCAACTCTTTGTATTTGTACAACTTCTTTGTATTGTCTTCTTAGTCTCAATTACATTAGTTTCAATGAAATACTTAGGAATAGATCTAACAAAGCAAAGTAATTATATATTGAATATTACAGTATTCTGAAAAAAGAAATTGCAGTAGATATCCGAAAATTATAATATATCCTTTGCTCTTGGGGAGGAAGAACCAACACAGTGAAAATGGCCAATGTCCAAAATTATTTTACAGATCTGTTGCAATCCCAATGAAAATACTATTAGTATATATCACAGAAGTAGAGAAAACATTTCTAAAATTCATTTGGAACCAGAAGAGACATAAAATAGCAAAACACGATTCTGGGCAACAAAGGCAAGGCAGGGGGCATCATGACTCAGACTTGAAATTATTCTACAGAGTTAATATGAAAAAAACAGCATGGTACTGGCAAAAAAAAGACCTAAGGATCAATGGAATGGAGTAGAAGAAGCAGAAACAAGCCCAAATATATTCAGCAACATTATTTTTGGCAAAGGGGCCAGACACATTCACTAAAAGAGAGATAGCCTTTTCAATAAGTGGTGCTGGAAAATCTGGCTTTCTACATGCCAAAGACTGAAACTAGACTCACGTCTCCCACTATGCAATAAAGTAAAATAAAAATGGATCCAAGATCTAAATATTAAAACAGAAACACTACATCTGCTGGAAGAGAGAATAGGTAAAACTCTCGAGGACATAGAAGTAGGCAAAGATTTCAAGAACAAAAGCTAGACTGCATGAGAAATAATGCAAATAATCAACAACAATTTGTAATAGCTAAAACTTAGAAGCAGCCCAATTGCCCATCAACTGGAGACTGGATAAAGGAAATGTGGTTTTTTAATAAAATGGAATGCTACTCAGCCATAAAAAATGAGAAATTAGAGACATTTATAGCTAAAAGGATGCACATTGAAGTGATACTCTTAAGTGAAATAAATAGGATGCACATGTGTAAATACCAAGTAGTTTCTCTAGTGTGAGAAACTGAAAGTGTAAATAAGGACTAAAAGGTATAATAGATAATGTGAAATAGGAAGAAAAGGGGCAAAAGGGAAGAGGAAGTGGGAGGCATAGGCAAAAGGCAAGAAGGGAATGGAATCAATATGTGAAAAGGAAAAAATGGAAACAAAGTCTTTGTAAATAGGGAGGGATGGAAGGGTTGAAGGGAGACCAGGAGAATGAGGAAAAAATAAGAACCAAGAGAGATAATGTAAAGGTGCAAATTTCCAATGATGAATGTCATTATACTATATACTTAAAAGAACAACAACTGGGATCTCATCCTATCAAAAGTTTTTACACCACAAAAGAAATCACCAACATAGTGAAGAGACAATACACAGAGTGGGAAACAAAATTAGCCAGTAGTCTCTCAGTTAAAGGACTAATATATAGAAGATACAAAGAATTGAAAAAAATCAGACTCCCCAAATTTAAAAACCAAGTCCAAAAATGGGTATCTGAAATGAATAGACATTTCTCAGATGAAGTAGAAATGTCAAATAAATATATGAAAAAATGTTCAATATCACTGTTCATCTGAGAGATGAAAATTAAAACACTACTGTGATACCACCTCACTCCAAAAACATGGCTAATATCAAGAAATCAACCGACAACAAATGCTGGTAGGGCTGTGGGGAAAAAGAAACCAGTGTGTAGACTGGTGCAACCACTGAGGAAATCAATGTGGAGATTCCTCAAAAAATTAGGATTAGAGGTATCATTTTACCCAGCTATTTCCCTTATGGGTATCTTCCTAAAAAATTAAAAGCATCATACCACAACAATGTATGCACACCCATATTTATAGCGACATAGTTTGTAATATCTAAATCTTGGAAACAACCTAAATGTCCATCAACCAATGAATGGATTAAAAAAACATATGGTTTTTTTTATACAATGGAGTACTACTCAGCCATAAAGAAAGATAAATTTGAGACATTAATAGCTAAATGCACGCACCTTGAGACTATATTCTTAAGTAAAATAAAATAAACATGAATGTCTAAATACTGCATTGTCTCTCTAGTGTGAGGAACTGAAAAAGTAAATGAGGAACAAAATGTATAATAAGTAATGTGAAATAGGAAGGAATTGTTCAATAGGAAAGGAAAACTGGGAATGGGGGAAGAGGGAAAAGAAGGAAGAGAAAAGAAAAAAAAAATCAGAAAAGAAGGAAAAAATTGAAACAATGCTTTTGTAAATAAAGAGGGGAGGGGTGGTTAAAGAGAGCACAGAGGATTGGGGAACCAAGAATTGAGGTATACCATGTATGGGTACAAATTTCCTTCTATGAATGTGATCATTATGTATATTCATATACTAATAAAATTAATTAAAATTGTAATTAAAAAATAACTGAAAAGATGAGATTCCAGTTGTTGATTCTTTGTGCAAGTTCCCATGCTACTGAGGATTTGTTCATAAAGTCTTTTCCTATGCAAATATCTTCCAGAGTCCTTCCTAACTTATCTTCCAGCAAGTTTAGTATTCCTGTTTAAAACTAGGATTAGAGGTCCCATTTGACCCACCTATTCCTCTGCTGGGTATCTTCCCAAAATTTAAAAGAATCATACCACAGTGATATATGTGCACCCATGTTTATAGCAGCACAGTTTGCAATAGCTAAATCTTGGAAACAGCCCAATTGTCCATCAGCTGGAGCCTGGATAAAGATGTGGTTTTTTCATAAAATGGAGTACTACTCAGCTATACAGAATGAGAAACTAGAGACATTTATAGCTAAATGGATGCAGAATGAGACCATACTCTCAAGTGAAATAAATAGGACACACGTGTAAATACCGTATAGTGTCTCTGGTGTGAGAAACTAAAAGTGTAAATAAGGTTCAAACAGTATAATTGATAATATAAAATAGGAAGGAAAGGTCTAAAGGAGTAAGGAAAGTGGGAGAGGTAGAGGAAAGGAAAGAAGGGAAAAGAAAAAATATGAGAAAAGGAAAAAATGGAAACAAAGTCTTTGTAAATAGGGAAGGGTGGAGGGGGTGAAGGGAGGGCAGGGGAATGGGGAAGAAATAAGAACCAAGGTACATCATGTACAGGTACAAGATCCCAATGATGAATGTAACTGTATCGTATACTTAAGATGTACCAATAAACTAAATGGAAAAAAAAAATTACTGACAGCACCAATGCAAACGAAGATGTTAGTAACAGGAATTCTCCTTTTCAATAGGAATCAGAAATGCACATCTCCTTGACATTTATCCAAGTGAGCAGAAGATATATGGTCACACAAAAATGTTTATAACAATTGAATACAGATTTTCCAAAATTTGAAAACAACCAAGTGACCCTTTTATATGCAAATAGATAGACATTCCATGGTACATCTTCAAACAAATATTCTTCAACAACAGAAAAAATTATCAGAAATTATGACTATATCTACATGTGTATGATTAAATGAGAGAAGTCAATCTGAAAGGGAGAGCTCTTACTTACATCCAATTACATGATATTCCTAAAAATGCAAATATATAGTTAAAAATAGTGGTTGCCAGGTATTCATGGGGGAAGAGGGGTGAATGTGTACAGAACAGGAGGATTTTAGGGGTACATTATTCTGTAGATATTGCAATGGTGACTATATGTCATTATATATCTACCCAAATCCACAGAATGTACAACATAAATGTGACCTCATGTAAACTATAGACCTTATAATAATAATGCATCTGTATTGTCTTATGAATTCAAAGTACTGCATTACTTGAATGTGAAGTGTTCATAAAAAGAGAAATTGCCTGTGTATGAGAAGGTGTTCACTGGGGACTTTGCACTTTCTGTTACTTGTTCTGCACCCCTAAAAAATTTTCTTAAAAATAAAGCTTATTGTGTTTTAGAAGTCACTTTTGTTTTCTGTAACATTTTTCCTCTATCAATTTTCTTTTCAAGTATGGCTGACTATATGTTCAATGAACCTGGAATTTAGAATAATGAATATTTATTGAAGTTGAAAGTATTTTAATATAGGCTTGTATTGAAAAAAATACTTCTTGAGAAAGAATGCATTATAGAAACAACAACAATAAAAAATAAAGCTAAAAACAAAATACTAATCATAATACGAGCAGTAACTGTTCATATTCTCTTCTTATATACAATAATCCCTTTAAATGCATTACTATTTTAATTTATTTTATTTTACTATTATATATTGGCAGTACATGAAGTTTACATTCAATTTAGGGAGTAGATACATGTAACATATCTTGATTTTTTCCCCCTTCTCCTCACCCACCTCCCTCCTTCTGTCTTTAGATCCCCTTTCCCCATTTTCATCCTTATTATTATTACTATTATTTTATTATTATTATTATTTAGTTCATGTTTGCAACACATAATGATTACACTCTTTGTGGATTCTCAGGACATTTATATGATGCATTTTGAAACTTTTTACCTCCGCCCTCTGTCCCCCATCAATCTCTTGAATCTCTTCCCATTTGCAAAAGATCTATTTCCCTGATTCCTTTAATCAATCGTTTATTTTGCTATTTATTTGTACTTAACATTATTCAAATGAAAGAAACCCCATGATATTTACATTTGTGTGTTTGATTTATTTAACTTAAAATTATATTTTCCATTTTTCTACAAATGTCTCAAATTTGTTCTTCTTTATATATGCAAGCAGTACAGGATTATATATAGTTGTTACTTTTAAAAATCTATTCATTGGTCAGTGGACATATAGGTTGCTTCTAGGACCTAGTAACTGTGCGTTGTGCTGTTTTAAACATTGTTATGCATCTGCTACTGTAATATGACGTCTTTAGCTCTTTGAGGAAGATACTTAAAAGTGGAACAGTTGTGTCAAATGAGATTTCTATTTTTAGTTTTCTGAGACATCTCCATACTGATTTCCACAATGGTTGTGGTAGTTTACATTCCAACCAAAAATGTCAAAGTGTTCCTTTTAACCACAAAAATTCTAGCATTTTTCTTATTTTATTTCTTGATGATAACCATTCATCTGAAATTTCATGAAATCTCAATGGTGTTTTGATTTGCATTTCTCTAATGGCCAAGGATCTTAAACTTTTTTCACCTTTTTTAGTCATTTATATTTCTTCTTCTGAGAAGTGTCTATCGATTTCCTATGCTGATCTTTTGGTTGGGTGTTCTATTTTTGGTGGTCTAATTTCTCTATTTTTTTTAATGTAGTCTAGATAGTAGTCCTCTGTCTGAGGAAAATTGGCTAAACTTTTTTCCCATTTTGTAGGTTATCTTTTCATTCAGTTGATTGTTTCCTTTGCTGTGCAGAAACTTTTTAATTTGATATAATCCCAACTATTGCTTGCTGTTATTACTTGTGCAATTGGACTTCTCTTCAGAAAGTCCTTGCCTACACCTATGACTTCAAGAGTTTCTTTCATTTTATTTTCATTTATTACAATAGGTTAAGTGTTTCTGTTTTAATATTTAGATTTTTGATCCATTTTTATTTTAATTTAGTACATTGTGAGAGATAGAGGTGCATGAGGCTTCAATCTTTTGCATATGGATAGCCACTTTTTCAAGCACTATTTGCTGAGGAGACTATCTTTCCTCCAACATACATTTTTGGATCTTCTTTGTAGACGATTTTGTCATCTGCAAATAATAATAATTTCACTTCTTCCTTTTATGTGTTTATCCTTTTATTTCTTTCTCTTGCCAAATTGTTCTGGCCAATGTTTTTGTTACTGTGTTGAATAGATGTAGAGAGAACGGCCATCCTTGTTTTGTTCCTGATTTTTGAGGAAAAGCTTTCGGTTTTTCCTTATTTAATATGATGTTGGCTGTTGGTTTGTTATACATTATTTTTATTAGATTGTAGTAAGGTATCTCTATACCTATTTTCTTCAGAGTTGTTTTTTTCTTTTAACATGAAGAGGCATTGAATTTTGTCAAAAGCTTTTTTTCTTTTTTAAAATTTTTACAATTTTAGTACATCTTTATAGTCCATAATGATTACATTTCTTATGGGGAGTTGGTACATATACATAACACATCTTAATTCTTTCTACCTCCCATTCCCTTCCCTCCCTCCATCTCTTGATACTCCAGAGATCACATTGTATCTCTTTATTCATTTTCATGAATGGGTATGGAAGATCCTGCAACAACTAGGAATATTTCTTGCCTAAAAGACAATGAAGCATTAAGGAAGGATTCTTTTTCTACATCTATTGATATGATCATGTTATTTTTATCTTTCCTTCTTTATGTGGCATATTGCATTTATTAATTTGCATATTTTGAACCCTCCTTGGCACATCATTTTTCCTCCTAGAACTTTGTATAGTAGATAACAGCTGTTGCTTTGTTTTACAGATGAGATAAGCAACATCAGTTACCAGCATCCGCCAGAGCTTATCTGTTTCAGGCCCTACAGTTAGTAAGTGTTTGTATTAGTCTTGTTACTCTGGGAGCCCTAATTGGTATACAGTCAAAGAGCAGGTTTAGGGTGATTCTAGAGAGTTTTTGAAAGTAACATAAAAGAAACTCATTGAATACATTACTATTTGAAAGTAAAGACAGGAATTGTTTGGGGGGAAGGAACTAAAATTTAAATGAGCATTTAGAAAAAAAATGTGAATATCTGGAAGTCATGACTGCTTTAACATGTCCCTCAGGCCTCATCAGCCTATGCAGTCAGTGTATTATATTTTCCTTTTTCTGTCAGCTCTTAGGAGAGCAGTAAATACAAAAAAATAGACATGAGTTGTTAAAAGCTTTTTAAAATGACTTCCTTTGCCTCATGGACTTCTCCCACTTTTTTATCTCAAACTCTTTCCAAATCTACACTCAAATGCACTTTTTCATGCAAACTGAAAAGTACTAATTCTTTTTTTCCTTGGATGACATTTTTTCCATTTTTGAATGACCTAGGAAGCCCACTCAAGCACAAGGAGTGTAAAAATAAGTTTTTGTGTATGGAATAATTAGAATATGTTAAAGTTTCTAAGGAGAAATCTCATTTAATTATCTTATCTGTATTATCCTCATTTAACATTTGAAATAAATAAGGCATGGAGTCCTTAAATCTTTTGCTGAAGTCACAAGAGTAGGGAGTAGAACTAAGGTTCAAATCCTGGTCTCTTAATTTAAAAGTTCACATGCTTATTTGACAAACCAAACTGCCTCACTGTAGAATTTTTGCTATTCTGTTGTTTCACACTTACTTTCTACTTGTCTACAAAGGCTTACTCTATTATGCCTGCCAGTGCCGAATCAGTTAAACTAGTGTTATCAAGTCTCCTAACTATAAATGTAGGAGAAAAATCTAAGGAAAGAACCTGCATTAGTTTTATTGATCTGCTTTTCCAGAATTGAAAACAAAAAGCCATCTTGAAGTACATCAATAGAATTATGGTTTCCCCTGTGAGAATTTACTGCATTGGCGTTCTGATTTGTTCTCTTCTAAAGAAGGAGCACAGAAAAAATTATTAGGTGCTAAAATAGGCTAGCTCTGATGAATTACTGACAGCTCCACATATCTTTCTAGTGTTTTGTTTTCCTCAACTCATGCTAACATTACTCATCCTGTGCTTTAACAAATTATAAAAGGTTTATTCAGATTTGTTTGTTTATTTGTTTAACATTGAGGCACCATACAAAAAAAAAGTAAAAAAGTAAAAAGTAAAATATATTTTAGAGTGAAGTTTTTCTTTCTTTTTTTTTTCCTTTCTACCTTAAATCCATATTTGTTCATGAACATAATGGCTATGATGTATTATATGCATCCTAGGTATGCAATGATGGCAATGAAACAAAACTAATGAAATATTACTGTTTTCAGGGAAGATCTTCTGAAATATATAATTTTCATTCAGTTACACATATATTCTCAATATGTACAAGCATATAGAGAGAGACACATACACACAAGACAGAAATTTCAGTGTCATCTCAGGTTTGTCACAAGATGTCTGTCCAAATCAGGTTTACTCAGCTTTTTTCTTTAGAAATGAGTCAGTAATAAAGATGACGTTTTAAATTTCCACATCTTTAAGTGAAGTAGATCTGCTCTACCACTTACCTTTCCTCAAACTGATTTAAAGAAGATATAGTCCTATATGAAACACAAGAAAATTAAAGTTTAAAAGGTTGAATCCTAAGTCTTTTTTCTTTGTTAAGGACTGCTCTATCAAGGGCATGTTGTAGTTTTGTTACTTTGGTCTATAAAAGTAATATTTGAAGATTTTTTTTGTAGACATAATTTGATGCCTCCTATGTCACTTGGCTCCAATGGCTACAACTCTCCTTACATGATCTACACAGTTCATCCAGCTTTCACTGCTGCTATGGAGCTTTATTTTCCTAATGAAATTCTAGAAATCATCATTTCCATTGGGAGCAAAAAGACAGGCTGAGAGATACTACATCCACTGAAGACCAGAGTCATTCAGCCCAGGCAGTGCTCTTGTTCCTATTTGATGAGTTTTAATACACCAAAGAAAAATGGAAGAAGCATCACTGTGCTTAGAAAATATTGAAGACTTGAGGCTTCAGATGTTTTATAGCATAGGGTTGCTTTAAACTTCTAATATTCTATTTGAGATATATTTAAATTTTGATGTTAGGACAACCTCTACATTTTAAACATTAGAAGAGAGTTGAAAATATTTCCTTATTTAACTTTTTCTTTTTTCAGTGGGGCCTTATTGAATACAGTTAGAAAGGAGCTGTGAGCAGAGGCCATGAAACTACAAGTCCTTCCAAGCTGACTTTTCTGGTGGAGCAATGATCTGATGCCACCAGGTGAGAGTAAAACAACTGATGCTTTGTGCTTTTAAAATGGGTTATAAAGGACATGAGTTTGGCTTTACTAAATTACCTTTTCTCTTTTAACAAACACCATCTGTTTGGTTTTGGCATACCTCCCACAGGAAAAAGGAAAAAAAAAAAGATATACTGAAATAGAAAAGAAAGTATAACTTTTTTGTGCATAATTGACCCTGGTAATTTACTGAGTTTAGAATATGCGGGTTCAGAAACTCAGTTTGTAAATTTGTAGAACTAAATTATTTATTTAGTGAAAAGCCTGTATGATTTTTCAATTGCTTGGAAAGCTGTTTTATTTTATCATATTTCCTTTTCCTGACAAAATGAGGGGTTAGTGACTTTAACATTCTATACTATGTATTCCCACTTTATAGATTAGCACACATAGATGCTAAAGATTTTAAACATGATAAAGTGCACAAATGATAGATCTGAGTCTCAAATTTAAAATTGTCTACTACCAATCCCATATTATTTTCATTATTACCCCTTCATTCTTAGGCAAGGAAAATTGGCATGAGTTTTTCTCCAAAAACCTATGACCTTTGATACCCTAAAGTGCAGAGCTACATTGAAAATCACCAAATGCTCTACAGAACTCCAGCACTCCACTAAGTTATAGGCAGGGATGGGTAAGGAATGATGATTGAGAGAATGCTCTCAAATATAAATTTGCTGAGGGTACTACATGGAAACAGTCTGAACATTTTAAAATGTTTTGATCAGTAGCCTGAAGAACGACTACTGACAAAGAATCAGCAAATATAAAGTCACAGTTGCTAAGGATTTTCATGAGATGACTTATTTCAGCATCATCAATTACTTCATATGATCAGATTTCAGCTCTGAATGAAATGAAGTGGCAACAAAAGGAAAGTAAGAGCAAGCAGAGGCACAGTTCAGATGAAAACACTAATGTATGATTCTATGGCAGTCTAGTTGCCATAGCTGGATGTATTGTTTTCTAACTGTCTAAAGAGTATCAAAATAACTGTTCATGGCTTGGCCTAAAGTACTTACAACCAAGAAGTTGCCTCTAGCCAGAGTTCAAAATTGCATGTGTGGAAAGTTTTTGTCCATAGGTCTATAAAAAACAGGCAAAGGCACAGTGAGGGCCAGTTTGGGGCTGGTGAGTCCATACCTGTCTGGAGTAAACATTAGAGACCTTATAGGGATATATAGAGAGAAAATCCATAGATATATTATCATTCAAACTCACATTATGCTGCTTCCTGATAAACCATTTTTGAATAAAAGTTGTGGCAGTACTTAAGATTAAATGTTCCCTTTGCCTTCCTGATCATTGTTGCTGTGAAAAAATATAATCATGTTACGGAATGGGGGTGGCCAAGAGAGTGAAAGATTCAAATGGAAGATGAGTTTTATTCAGTTTGCTAACATCTAGCTAACAGCTAGGTCTTTAACTGTCTAGAGCCTCCACAAAATAGTCTTTCTTGTCTTTTGCTCCTCTTTATAATATTTTTTAATGAGCAACACATACTATTATAATAGTGCCTGAAATAGCTAAAGAGGAAATAAAATGATTTATATGGATACAATATCACCCTCAAGGACAAAAGAATATTAATTAATGGGAACATATTTCAAAGTTCACATCTAAAGCTTACCATTTCATTACTGCCTTGGCCAAAGTACAAAATGATGAAGATTTTCATTATTTAACATCAATGAAACTGCCATAATGTGTCACTAATTATTAACAAAATTTTTTCAATAAGTTCCTTTGAAAGACAAAGAGCTGCCTTTTCTTCTTTTCTGCTATCTGCTCTCTGTTTTTTTCTTTTTGTTCCCTATTCTCTTGGCTTTTTCTTCTTCTTCAATTCTCTTAGAACTCTCCTACTTCTTCAGTTTCTCTTCCTTTAATCATCTCTTTTTCCATTATATCTATGAAATATTGACTTTACATCATTTAGCATCTGAAAATATTTAAATAATTATTGTATTAATTGGGGAATGGAAAGTCACAAAAGAAAAGTACACATAAAATGCAATAAATGTTCAGAGGAAAGAGAGAAATCCACATTACCTTGGTGGTAGGGAAAGGAGAGCTGCCCAAAAGATGGATCAATGGTGATTTTCTGATTTGTCCTGTTAAATTGGGATAGGATTTGGCTGTGTGGGTGAGAAAAGGTGGGAGAGGTGGGAGAAAGATTCAAGATGGCAGACTATGAGTCTGTTTAGTTGAATATTCAGTTAATTTGAAGAATGTGAAATGTGAATGTGATGTAGGGCAGAGAATCAGATCATGAAGGCTTCAAAATGCCAGAGTAAGTAATTCGAAGTTGATTCATTAGGTTAGAGAATCTTGATTTTTCTTGAGAAGAGCCTTTTGTATCTCCTGAAGATAAAAGCTGCAATAATGAGTAGGATGGTTTAAAGGTGGCTGATATAATAACTCCTGTTAGGTTAATGAGGTCTTCTTTTCTCTTATGATTGCTGCATGTTGAGTTCCCTGGTAAGTAGTTTTTGTGATAAAGATTTACACTAAGAAGTTTAGTAGTTTGTGCCCTTGAAAGTGACTCCCATGGAAGGATAGGAAATGGAGTACAATTGGATAGAGACGTTTCAAAAAAAAGTCTCAGCTAACCCCAAGGGTAGCTTGAAAGCTCCTACAACAGTTGAGAATTGAGTCAGTTGTTGAGTATGAGCTGCTCTGGAATAGGTAGGTGACTCTTTCTAGCCTCGGCCATGGTGACTCTGTTTAGACTTTGAGAACTGCTTTCTGAAGTGTAAATAACGATGGGATAAGAGTGTTAGAAGAAAGGTGGACTGTTTGGATGGAGATTAATGACTATGTATCTGCTACTGTAATAATTTTTTTCAAATTTTTAAACAAACACCATATTTTTCCATCACACCTCATTTTTAAGTGTTTGAATGAAGCATAAGAAAGCAAGAAGAGTCCAATGTTGGAAACAAAGGAAAGAAGATATGATGTTTTAGAGTTTAATATTATAGATATTGTCATAGTAATTTATAAAAACTGAGTCAGAAATACCCACTAAGAATGTACAGTGACTGTTAAGTAATGCTGAATAATCAAGGGGTATGGAGACATAGAGAGGAATGATCCAAATAAGGATAATTAATGGAGAAAAATATGATATTCTAAAATATAACCTTAAAATTCTTTAACTCTGCTTGCAAAAGAGATATCCCTTTGAACTTAGATAGGCTTTTGTGACTGCTTTGACCCAAGAAAGTATACCTGAATTCACCACAATATGACACATGAAACCAGGCCAGAAAAGGCCATGAAACACCTCCCTGCTTTGCTTGGGACACTATTCTTTGGAGATTCTCTTTCAGGAAGTTCCCTATTAGAACCTGCCTAGCATGATATGAGGAGCCCAAACCATATGCAGTGGCTGTACTTCAGTGGTCTGTAGATAGTTCCACCCAAGTCACACTTATACATGCTGAAGACATCTTGGAAATGTCACTTTCTGCCATTCTCAGAAATGGCACAACCTTGTTACAATCCTGGAACACCAGAATACTTCCAGCTCAGTCTCAAGACACTGTTGAAGCAAAAAGAGGCAAGCTATTATATACTTTCTCTCCTCTGGCCCTCTGATTCTTCAAAGCATAATTAAGTCATTGTTTTATGCCACTAAATTTTGAGTGATTTATTAAATAGTAAAGATAAAGATAAAGATTTGTATTTTTAAAAATATTGTATTCTCTTGTGGTCTCAAACACTAAATTATTTTACCTTGTTTAGAAATACTATATATTTTAAGTTTATTTTTAAAGTTTTTAAACTATATATTTTAATGTTGCTCTGAGGAAAAAGTGATTGCAGTAGGATGAATTACTCATGCACAACTTCCTCAAATTGGTAGAACACAGAAATGAAAATTACATTAATTATCCTAAGTGTAATGACATGTTTTGATATCCTCCTATGTATAAGCACTGTGCTGTGTTATATAAGCTATTAATTTATGTTAATGCCCCCTTCAGTCCTCTAAGGAAAGAATCACTTTGTTTTATATATGATACAATAGCGTTTAAATACTGCATAAGTCATTGATCCAAAAACATTCATTCTTTTCATTCAAAGAAAGCTAGAAAGTGAATCCAGATTGAGTGGACACCAAAATCCGTCCTCTTAATTGCATAAAATAGGATTTTTATCCTCAAAATAGTATAGAAAAATACACAAGAGGAAAATAGTGTGAAATGGCTTATGCTACAGTTGCTTCCTTTCCTGCATGGGAAATATTGACTGCCGTGCAAGTGCAATATCTTGATAAGTTTTAACACATTAATTCAAAATTTGGACCAGAAGATACTGGATTGGCTTCTCCTTCACAGTATTTAGGGTGAGAGGAGAATACTGAATTATTATATGTGCTGCTTATATTCCAGAGAACAGTCTGAAAAGAATTCAACCAAGCAATGTCTTGAAAAGAAAGATTTCTCATGAAGTGAAAATGAATTATTGTCCTTACCCATTGCTCTAAAACTCCACTACAACACTAACCAGAAAGCAGAAAGAATAATTTCAAGTAGGTCCTGTTTTGTGGTTCTGACCCCCCAGATTGATTTTATATGCAGGTTTAGCACTCAGCAGCTGCCAAAAGCCATCAGTGCAATAGCCCATTCAGAGAAAAACTAAATTTGAAAAGAGGACAGTGAGCAAGGACATGCTGTAAAGGCAAAGGACACATATGAAAAAGATCTGCTGGCCCAGACTCTCAATCTGGAGGTCCCAATATCTAAGAACAGAAGAAAATACAGAGAAAAGGCTAATATACAGCTTAAACATATGGAACAGTGATTAGTTGTTCATTAAATGTTAGGTATTTCCCTAAGAAGTGAGAATAATGAGAACTCATTGTAATTATATCGCTGAAAGTAAACATTCCCATATATTGTGGATATTGAGATTCTGGGCTATCAATAAGAAGTGATGCAACACCACAACCCCACCAAGCTTGCAGGGTTTTTGTTTTGTTTTGTTTTGTTGTTGTTGTTGTTGTTGTTTTTGTTCTTGACAGCTTTCAGTGTGAGGGAAGAGAGCAATAGGTCATTGAAAAAAATCTCTGGGAATAAATTTTCACACCTGTGTCTTTTGTGAAGATGTTACAAATTCATGAGGTTTTAGCTATTCAGAAATTATGAAGTGCATGTTTTGTAAGGTTGCTATGATATTAACTTGATGCAATGATCTAATAGGGCTTTTATAATGTCAGTCATTAAATACAGCTTTCTTCTACAGTTTTATTCCTTCTAACCCAGTGTATAAAGGTAACTCTGCATGTAGCTCCAGGAAGAAATTTGGGGGCTTTTTGGAATTTACCAAGAGGTAAATATCAATTCAGATGGAATACTTTGAAAGTAAGTGAAATATGTAAATACTCATAATTTTATTTTCTCAATTTAGAAGGAGCATCTTCCAATATTGTTGCTTTTATTTAATAAAACTTCAGATAATTCAATGCAGTTGGCATTCCTGATATCAGAGGACTTTCCAGCATGTCACTGAGCAGGTGCCAGCATGCTGGTAAGAGCAGTATGATGCCAGAGCAGGGACCGATTTCTGTGAGAACTCTGATACTTCACAATGTGACATTCAGATGGTATACCTACATGGCATTAGTAAAGACCCTGTGGGGCCTCTGATATGGCTTAGTTCCCATTGTGCCCTGTAGACTACCAGCAAACTTGACAAAGCACACTGTGTGCACACAAGTTTTGATGTGTTAAAGCCCTAAGTAGTATGACCTATGAAGTGACTATAACAAGATGGAGTGCACTTTACAGATTTTCTGTTAGTGATATTTTTGTTCGAGTTTATCTTATAATATCTGTCTGCTTGCTGTCAATCAGTTCAAAATTAACTTGGAAGACCACCTAGGAAGATACCCATTTGTTGAATTAAATGCAATATCTTTCTTAAACAATTCCAGTACTATCTAAATAAGGTGAACAATATAGATTTGGAAGAGGAAATAATGAGTGATACTGGCTTTAAACAACAGACAATACTTTCAGGGCAGCGGTGGGATATTATAAAAAGGGAAGACTCCAGCAAAAATATTGAGCTAAGTAATTTTTTTCTTATTGCACTTCTGGATCAAAGCAACAACAACAACAACAGCAATAAAAAAAAACATGATAGCAAAAAAACACATTCTAAGACTGGGTTTATCAAACATGTGCCTCTCTGAATAACAGTAATGGCCTTCTAAAATCTATGATCACAGGTGAAACTGATTCCCTCCTGCTATCCAGGCCTTTCTTAAATTTCATTAAGCAATAGAAAAACAATATGTTTAAGCAGTGTCTGACAGCCCCATGAGGTATTAAGGTGATTGATTTAGTGACATTTCTTCCTTATCTACACTAATATAAATAATTATCATGTTAACTGTTGCCATGGAGCGAGCCTGAAGGTGTTCCTTCATCTCCTTCCTGCTTCCTTTCTCCTCCATAGATTAGAGAGTCAAACAGATTGTAGACCCTGGATGGCACAGCCCGGGGAGATAGTTACACAATATATCCTTCCCTGTTCCCTTCCTGCGCATGCCCCCATCACGAAACAATCACGCTATGTTCCCCCTAGGTCCTGTAGGCCACTAGTACTATTTGCCCTGCCTTCTCTTCCTGTTTGCCTTCCACTATAAATAAAGAGCTCCAGGGGGTCATTAGCTCCTGACAAACTATGGTTCCTCCTAGTCCCAAACAGGGAGGAATGGAGGGGTTGAAAGGAGGGCTGGGCAAGGGTGAAAAATAAGAACCAAGAGAGACTATGTAAAGGTGCAAATTTCCAATGATGAATGTCATCATATTGTATACCTAAAATGTACCAATGATTAGAATGAATAATCGATAATGCAAAATAGGAAGAAAAGGTCCAAAGGGTAGGGGTAGTGGGAGGGGCAGGAGAAAGGAAAGAAAGGAAAGGAAAAATGCTGAGAAATGGAAAAAATGGAAATAAAGTCTTTGTAAATAGGGAAGGGTGGAGGGGGTGAAGGGAGGGCTAGGAATGGGGAAAAAATAAGAACCAAGATGCATCATGTAAAGGTACAAGTTCCCAATGAGAAATGTAAATGTGTTGTATACCTAAAATGTACCAATAAAAGAATTTAAGAAAAAAAATAATCTTGGTCTCTTCGTCATCTTTTCTTCATTTTCCACAGCTTTACCTGGCTTCAGACCCTGTGCTATGTGGGTCGGGATAATTAACTCTTATTCCACTGAGCTAGAACTATTTATATGTAACATAATTTGATAATCACTGTACTTTAGCTGTTTTTAATATTCAAGAAAACTATTTTATCCTATTGAACAGGAGGTTTCTTTTGGGAGAGTGAGTTCAGAGATCACCCATTTCAAGTCGTGCCTTCAGTCACTGCTTGTTATAGTCAGTCCTTTATAAATCAAGCTTATAATATTTCCTTAAAAATTAAGAGTTTAAGATTTACCTTAGTAAGCTATTCTTTTCTGTTAAAAAATATGGCCGTGTAGTCTTCACAAAAATCTTTGCCTGAAATTTGAGATTTTTTTGCATTTTTAAAGATGGAGAAAAAAATATGTATATAGTCTCTAAGTTTACTTAAAAGAAAAATCCAATTTGAAGGCTAAAAAAGCAAAGTTTGAGCTCCACACCATAACGTTATTTTTCAATTCCTGTATATTCCTACTTTCCATATATTAATTTGCATGTTTAATGATGAGTCTTGACAAAATGAATGGAATATAAAATATTGATCAATACTGAGGAATGGGTTTAGCAAAGGTATATTTCATTATTTATGTGCATATGCACCCACATTTACTTCCTTAGTTGAAAAATATCACACTATTCTCAGCCTTAGACATATGCATAACAAAAGACATATACATATAACACAAGGGTGGTGTTATAGAAATTCTTAAACCATATGGGACAGGTGTTCTAAGCTCCTGTTTCAGGAGCACAGGAATTTGTGTGTCTGCACACTCAGCAACTGCACACTTATATTTCTACTTACTATATGTCCCCATTCATGTCATTCTCTACCAAGCTCTTGTCAGTTTTTTTCTACCTACGCTTACCCACCCAAAACCAATGGGTCTGTCTCTAGTTCACCTCCTCCTAGAGTTATTTTCTAATTAATGAAACCTCTATCAACCTTCTCTTATGAAATTCTGTGCCAAATCCATGTATCTAAATATGCACGGTGTTATTTTGTTCTGTTAAGATGTTGATTTGCGATGAATTGTCAACTAATCACTTAAATTAAGACATCTTGTATATCCACAGCAAGTAGCATGATCTGAAACAGATTATAATAAGTACTTATCAGTCCTTGTTAATTGAGTCACACAATTGTTATCACAATCTTTGCAGTTATGTGATATATAATGTCATATATATGGGGGGGAGGGGAGAAGACATGAGGGTCTTTTGGAGTTTTAGCTTCAGAATTTGAGTTCCAGGACTCCTTAAGATCAAAATACAGTTAGAATCCAGAATTTAGAGCCTATTAACCACAATTTGTAGCTTTGTCTTTTAACAAACAGGTAAACAACAAACACAAAAACTGTGCTGTTTTCAGGTGTTCATACCCAAGTTCTTACTGCAAAATTGTAAGAACAATATTTCTAAACAGTTCTCTATAGAATGATCTTAAAAACTCCATCATTCAATTTTACATCTATAATCTTTGAAAATTATATTCTCTTCAATAAATAAACATTTACCTTCAAATTTTTCTTTTGTACCTTGTGGCTTAAAGATTGTAAAGAACCATATTAGCATATTACTAGTTAAAAATGTGTTGCCTGCAAAGTTCATATCAAATAATTTGTTTCATTCACTTTTTCTGATTGCAAATAATTTTTGCCTGCACAAAGCATAAACACTAAATAAACACTGTACATTCAACAACATGAATGCCCTACTAATAATTTCTGCCACTTCATATTTTGGTAACTGAATGTAAATTTTAAAAAAAAAAAAGGCAGGGCTCTCAAGTTTTATACTGCTCCTACTCAAGTGCTAAAGCAGGTGCAGACACAACATAAATATTTGTTTCACAAATATATTTTTTATTTATTTGCTATTCCAAATATATTGTGTTTTATGATTTTGTTAGGCAAAGGCAGAGCCAGAGGATTTAGAGCGGGTATGACTATATACCCTGTATGAGGTACTTTTATAATATTTGTTACTTTTGAGATTATTTTGAATTTCAAATCTAACCTTTACATTTTATGCTAAAATAAATTTCTTTGATGTTATCTGCATTAATTAAGGTCTAATATTCCACAAAATTTAGTTTTCTTTTTGTTAACAGCTGTTGTCCCATACCAATAAAAACTCATTGCCTAGTGAAGATCAATGGATTACAAAAACTATAAAGTGAAACCACAGGCAATTTACAAATGTCTCAGGGTTTTTGGTAGAATTTGGAAAACCTAGCATCTGAATTTCAATTTGTTTCATTTAAGAATCAATGAATTTGTATTTAAAAGACAATATATGTTTTCTTGTTTCAAACTTTTACTTGAGCAAGGAGTTCATTGCATCCAGGGAAATAATTGTGCCATGTCTATGGAAATACAGCAACACTTCTTACATTCTTCATTACCCACTATGCCCAAGATATGTCAAATAAAAATGTACTCTAAATGAAATGAGGGCACTTGCTATGCAAATGCAGTTTCAAAACATATTTCTAAACTCCTCTTTCAAACAGATTTCTCTGCCTAAGTTCTTATTTAGAACTTTTTGTGTTCCTAGATAGAAGTATATATAAGGATTATGATCATGGAATTATAGCAATAATAACTAAGTACTACATGTTAGGCATTATGCAAAGCAGCCAGCATGTATGATTTCATTTCAATCTTTACATTAGCCCTTAGAGAGATAGGTATTATTTCTCCCATTTTTAACTGTGTAAAATAAGGGTTAGAAAGGTAAATTAATGTGTTCTAAATTTTGGAATAATTGTGATAAGACTAATGGCTGGGACAAGGAGCCTGACTGGTTCACAATTAATCTGAGTGCTCTGCTCTTAACAGTAACACCATAGTGCTTCTCTCTGCTGGTGGCAGTTCTTTTGCACATGTCTAACAAAGGGATGCAGAAAGAATATGTTACACATTTTACTGGACTGGAGAAAGAATTTTAATAGACAATGTTACTGCAAGTAAGACATATTTAAAACTTTTATCAGTAAGGTAGGTGTGTATCTCAGTGGTAGAGCACTTGCTAGCATATGTGATGCCATCGGTTCTATCACAGCACTGCAAAATAAACACATACCTCTTCATATCAGAAATAAAAATCATGTGACTTAAAGAATGATATTTGAATAGTAGTAGAATTTTTAAGATTTTACACATTGAAAAATATTCAAAAAATATTATAGCCATCTATTCAGTCATTCACTAGACAGGTATTTTCAGCACCTGCTGTGTGTTAAGACTGAACGTAGGCACTGAATATATAGTAAGATACGGTTTGGGCAAAGTTTTCTGGAGTGAAAATTATACAGTAATCATATAATGTGACACAGCATAGATCTTAGTGTAGGGATTGATGAAAATAATTTATTAAAGCATGTTCATTACAATTTTATACATCATTATGGAATTATGTATGGCTGATGAGTAACAAAACATAAAACATGTTATAATGTCATGGAATCTATCATGTCTTGCAAGGCAATATAAATAAATTATTTCTTCCATGTGTTTGTGTGTATGCATATTCAGCAATCTTGCTATGTTCATTTATTCTAATTATTTGCAGATTTGCCTGAATTTTACAGTGTATATTCATATAGCCTGAAATAGTGACAATTTTCAGCCTTACATTTAAATTCTTGTAGCTTTAATGAGTTTTCTTTTACTTCCACAGTGAGTAAGATATCCAGTATGATGTTCAGTAAAGGAGACTTTCCTGTTTCATTTCTAATCTCAGAAAGAGAATTTTCAATATTTTACCATTAACTAAATAAAATGTTAGCTGTAGGACACTCGTATCTTTTTTGTTGTTCTGTGGTTCTGAAGATCAAACCAAGGACCTCATCCATAATATTCAAGCACTCTACCACTAAGATACACTGCCAGTGGGATACTTGTAGATACTACTTGCCACATCTAGAAATCCTCCTCTATTCTTAATTTACAGAATTTTACCCATGAACCACTTTTAATTTCATCATACTATTCTTTTTGCCTATTGCATTGATTGTATTTTTATCTTTATTTTATTAATGTAATAAATGGCTGACAACTTTTCCATCTAAAAAAAGTTGAATTTATTTCTCATTTATTTTTAAGGTTTACACTTTTAATATTCAATTTTAAATTATTTTATATGTTAACTATAGAGCTTATTACATAAATTTTCATAATATGTTTCATAACAAGAGAATTATAATTTCATGGAAAAAGCAGGAAAAAGACTCCAGTTTTTTGGAACAGGATGTGGAAGGAGAGTATTATTTATTTTTCTGCAAGTCACAATATGGCCCTGGAGATCTGTGTGTATATGACAGAGGTGGTAAATTATCAGTTAATTACATCAATAAGTATATGATAATTCATTGAAAGAGTTGTGCACAAAAACTTTTTACTCCTTTCTTGTACACCTTTTACTGACATTCCTTACTAAATGTTAATGAAAATAATATATGTTCTTTTTTATTGGTTATTTTTTTAAATTGGTTTTCAATTATATTAGTCTTTAGGAAAATTTTTCTAAATTTTTCTTATTCTCTTCTATTTGTTTTATGTTTCTGTCATTGCAGCTCATGTTTTTAAATTTTTGACTTTTTAATTTTAAGTTTTATTTTATTAGCATATATTTGCAGTACATGATTATATTAATCATGTGGCATTGGGTACATGTATATATCACATCATAATTTTTTTTCATTCCCTTCTACTGTATTCCCTATCCCCTCTTCTAATCTCTTGATTCCATTCCCTTTTGCAAAAGATCTATTTCCTGTCTCCTATTACTGTTTTTTATTTTGCTCTTTAATTTATTTCTAGTATGTGTTTCCCATATAAGAAAAACCATGGAATATTTAAGCTTTTGTGTCTGATTTATTTCATGTAATGTAATGGACTCAAGGGACATTCATTTTCCTACAAATGACTCAAATTTATCCTTTATAGAAGAGTAGTACTCCACTGTGTACAAATACTACATTTTCTATATCCATTCATCTATTGCTGGACATATAGGCTGCTTTCAAGTTTTTGCTATTATGAGTTTTGCTGCTATAAACATGGGTTTGCATGTATGACTGCAATATGATATCTATAATGCAGCAAGATACCAAGAAAGGATGGCTGGATTGAATGGAATTTCTGTTTTAATTTTTTTTGAAGAATCTCCATACTGATTTCTTTTTATTTTGGAGTAGTCTAATTTTTTGATTTCTTTATATAGTCCAGATTTCAGTCCTTTCTCTGAGATCCTATAGGTCTTCTCTTCACACTGTTGGTTGTTTCCTCTTCTATGCAGAAGATTTTTAATTTGATATAATCCCATTTGTTGGTTCATGGTGTTATTTCTTGTGCAACAAGTTTTCTGTACAGAAGGTCATTGCCTATGCTTATACCTTCAAAAATTTTACCTATTTTATCTTTCAAAATATTAAATGTTTGTATTTTAATATTTATATCTATGATCCATTTTGATTTTAATTTAGTATATGATGAGAGATATAGGTCTAGATTCAACATTATACATGTGTACAACTAGTTATATATATAAGATACAAAAGTGAAGTGTAAAATTTTTATATACATAGACACACAAGATGTTAAGATAAACTAAAAGTGAATTAAGAATGAACTTACAACTACAATTAAAATAATTAAATATCTAAGAAAAAGATGAAAATATGTGTCAGAATCCTACATTCGATGCTACAAACTAATTTAGGGACAATCTGAAAGATTTAGATAAATGAAGAGAGGTTCTTTGCTCATGTATTAGAAAACTAAATTTATAAAGGTCAAATTTTTCCAATACTGTATACAGTTTAACTACAATCTCAATCACAACTTGTGTTGATTCTACACTAAAATGCATCTAGAATCTCACCAATCACTACCTTTCCTGCTACCATAGCATAGTTGAATTCACCAACATATTTTGCCTGGACTCTATCTTTGACCCCTTTAATTGATCTCCCCTGGTCCTGCTCTTGTTTCCCTGAGGTCTGGTCTCATCATAGTAGCTACAGTATTGTGTTTTAAAAAGCAAATAATGTTTCTCCTTGTACAAAATGCTTTAATGTTTGCTAAATTTTAGAGTTAAGACTCCATTATTTGTAAGATCTTATATTATCTCTTGAACTTATTCTAACCAAGTACCTCTGATCTCATGTCCCACTAACTCAGGTCCCACTAATATGCACTGTGACATCCTAATTGTCCTCCATCTGTATTTTAAACATCTTTACTACATCCCAATCCCGGTCTTTGGATATGCTTAGCATCTACCTCGATGTTTGCCCCCCATATACCCACATGCTTGCCCCCTTACTTCTTCGGATATTTACTGATTGATGAATATATTTTAAAGTGTAACCCATCAACATCAGCAGATGACCTGATACATGAAAAATGTCCAGTAAATAATTTTATTAAATCATTTATGTAAACATTGAATAATTTATGTATTCAGTAAACAATTGTATAACACAACTACTATACTTCAAAAAAGGCTTAAATGGTGTCAATTTTTATAAGATTCTATTTTTCCTGAAAGTACCGAGTGAGAATATAACCACGACATGAATAATACCATTTATCTAAGAGTTATCATTTATGCACCACATTCATACATCTTTCATGTGAGCCTCCCAAATGACATTGTTCTATGTAGAAAAGCAGATGTTTTACAAATGTACATTTAGAGATGTTTAAAAGTTTAGCAAAATTGGAATGCTATTTCTCAAGCCTTTTAAAAAAAATTTTACTTTGAAATTCTTTCTTTTAATAGCACAAAGTTAAAATCTGTTTGAGTTAGGAAAACACATTAGATGTGATATCTTTTTGATCATAGCTGTGATATGAGAAACAAAATGGAATCTCATGATATTCAATTTCCTCAGTTAATTTATAATCTGGAAAATGGGAATCAGTACCCTAGGAGACATTGAGAAGACTAATGAGGCTATGCTCATAAAAATAGTTATATAGAGAAAAGCATTATCTTCAGAAAAGGAGATATTCATATATATATTTTTTCTTCTTTTTATTTTGATTTTAATGTAATAAAACTGGATACCAATAAAGAAAATATAAAAGTCATTATGTAAAAACTTTTGATAAAATAATTAAAAAATAACAATGATAAATGCACTGTGTATCATAATCTTAAAAGACTATATTTTCATTTGCTAATCTATCTCTCAACTCATTTCCCAATAACACTATACCTTTCTGCACAAAATATTTTATTTATTAACAAAGCATCTCACAGTAAATTTTGTACAATTTATTCCAATTTCACAATATCTGTTATACATTTTGGCATTTATTTACACTTGCAGTTTCTCACACCAGAGGGTCAATGCAATATTTACACATGTGTTCAATTTATTTCACTTAAAAGTATGGTTTCAAGGTGTATTCATTTAGCTAGAAATGTCTCAAGTTTACCCTTCTTTCTGACTGAAAAGTACTCTAATATATAAAAAACCAAATCTTTTTTAACCATTCATCAGTTGATGAACATTTGGTTTGTTTCCAAAGTTTAGCTATTACACACTGTGCTGTTATAAACATGGGCGAATGTATATCATCGTATGATGCTTTTTATTCTTTGGGAAGAAGGGGAATACCTGGGTCAAATGAGACCTCTAATCCTAGTTTTTTGAGGAATTTTCACACTGATTTCCATAGCAGTTATACCAGTCTACACTCCCACCAATAGTGGAGAAGGGTTGCTTTTTCCCCAAAGCCCTGCCAGCATTGTTGTTGGGTGATTTCTTGATAATAGCCATTCTTTCTAAAGTGAGACGGAATCTCAGCATTGTTTTAATTTTGATCACTCAGACAATCAGTGACATTGAACATTTTTTCATCTATTTATTTGCTGTTTATACTTCTTCATCTGAGAAGTGGGGATTCATCTCAGATGCCCATTTTTGGATGGGTCTTTATATTTGGGAGAAGGATAATTTTGTTCAATTCTTTATATGTTCTAGATATTAGTCCTTTATCTAAGGAACCACTGACTAAAATTTTTTCCCATTCTGTAGTTTGTCCTTTAACTCTAGTGGTGATTTTTTGTTTTTGCTATGCAAAAGTTTTTTAATAAGATGAGGGTTCAGTTGTTGATTCTTTGTACTATTTTCTGTGCAGTCTGGATGTTGTTCATTAAGTAATTGCCTACTCTTATGTCCTCAAGTGTTCTACCTATTCTGTCTTCCAGAATATTTAGTGTTTCTGTTTTAATGTTTAGCTTTTTGAGACAGAGTCTACCTCCATAGATCAGCCTAGCCCTGAACTCAGTATTTAGCCCAGGCTGGCCTTGAACTCACAGCGATCCTCCTGCCTCAGCTTCCCATGTGCTGGGATTACAGGCATGACCCACCACACCCAGCTGTTTTCATATTTAGATCTATGATTCTTTGATCTATTTTGATTTTAGCTGAGTGTGGTGAGAGACATGGGTCTAATTTTAGTCTTCAGCATGTAGAAAGCCAGTTCTCCCAGCATCATTTATTAAAGAGGCTATCTTTATTCCAGTGAACGTGTTTCATTTTTTTCTCTATCTTTTCATCTATTCCATTGATCCTCAGGTCTGTTTTTTGCCAGTACCATCTTGTTTTTACCACAGTAGCTCTATAGTATAATTTCAAGTCAGGGATTGTGATTCCTCCTGCCCTTCCATTATTACCCCCAAATTGTTTTTGCTATTCTAAGTCACTTCTGGTTTTAAATGAATTTTAGGAATTATTTCTCTAATTCTGTGAGGGATGCCAATGGAATTTTGATTGAGATTGCATTAAATATGGATAATGATGTGGGGAATATGGCCATTTTCACTATATTGATTCTTCCTACTCAAAAGCAAGAAATATCTTTCCTTTTCCTGGTATCCCCTTTGATCTCCTTTTTCAGAATACTGTAATAATTTAAAATGTAGAGATCTTTTACTTTCTTTGCTGGATTGATTCCTAAGAATTTCATTTTCTCCAATGCTATTGTGAAAGACATTGTTTCACTAATTCCTCTCTCTGTGAGTTTGTTATTTGTGTTGAGAAATGATATTGGTACTTAAGTGTTCACTTTGTATCCAGCTATGGTGCTGAATTTGATCATTAAATCTGAAAGTCTTTTAGTGGAGTTGTTAGGGTCTTCTTTGTAAAGTATCATGTTATCTGCAAATAATGATATTTTGACTTCCTTCTTTCCTATCTGTTTTCTTTTATTTTTCTCATCTAATTGTTCATCTAATGTTTTTAGAACTGTATTGAATAGGAGTGGTGATAGTGGACATCCTTTTCTTGTTCCTGATTTTAGACTGAAATTTGCAGTATTTGCCCATTTAGTATGATATTGGTTATTGGTTTGTCATAAATAGCTTTTATAAGATTGAGATAAAGAGCCTATCTTTATTCTTTCATTTATTTTTCTTATCTAATTGCTCTTCTAATGTTTCTAGAATTATATTGAACAGGAGTAGTGATAGTGGACATCCTTTTCTTGTTCCTGATTTTAGACTGAAATTTTCAGTTTTTGACCATTTAATATATTGGTTACTGGTTTTTCATAAATGGCTTTTATCAGATTGAGATCTGATAAAAGAGCATCTATTCCAATTTTCTGTAGGTTTTTTTTTTATCATGAATGGGTGTTGGACTTTGTCAAATGCTTTTTCTGCATCTATTGAGATGGTCATGTGAATTTTTTCTTTGGCTGTGTTGATGTGGTGTATTATATTTATTGATTTGCATATATTGAACCATCCCTGCATCCCTCAGAGGACTCCTACTTGGTAATGCTTGCCCTGCCTGGTGGATTCTTTCTTCAATGTTCTTGGAGTTGTTATCTTCTTTTTCTCTTTCTAAAATATCCAGTAGGGTATTTTGTAGAGATGGTTTAGTGATCATGAATTTCTTCAGGTTTTTTTTTTCATGGAAGTATTTCATTTCTCCATTGAATTTGAAAGATAGCTTTACAGGGTATATCTATCCTTGGTCTCTCTTGAGGGAGAGCTGGAACCCCGGAAAGCACTGACTTTTAAAGAAAGAAAAGGAGACAGCCTGGGGGATGAACAGCAGTTTAATTCCTCTGGCACTATTGGACAATCACAAAGGAAAGAAGCAAGGCTTTTATACATGTAGGAAAGCAGCTTAGTTATTCTGGCTATTGTCTTTCTGATTTTCACCTCTGATGATAACCAGTGACTTTAAGTGACTCATAAAAGCTTCAGGTGAATTCATAAGTCCCCTGTTTCCATTCACCAATCCCGTACATTAAAGAGCACGCCGCAGCCCTCTTCTTATCAGATAGTATCAAGACAGCAGGACGACTTTAGCCAAAAATCAAGCCCACCGGCCCACCATAAACATCACAGATGTGCATAATGAGTCCTAGCTCTCTTACCACCCATAGAGTCATTGGGTCGGGGTCCTCTGATCCCAGAAAATGGTAAATAAGAAAACTAGGAAAACCTGTTTTTCTCCTGTGAGACTTTTACAAGGTCTCAAAGTTTTCTGGCATTCTTTTAACAAACAGACTTGTGGAATTTCCCATAAATGACTTAATTCTCTTAGTTAACAAACTTCTTGTGATCTAGTCTTACAACTAGATAGCTGAATTCTACCATTTCCCACATATATCAATTGGGATTGGATGTTGTTTTCTTTCAGAACCTGAAATACTTCACTCCAAGCTCTCATTGACTTAAGGGTTTGTGTTGAGAAGTCTGCTATTATTCTAATGAGCTTTTCCTTATAAGTGATTTGTTTCTTTTCTCTACCATATTTTAATATTCTGTTCTTGTGCAAAATTTCTGGAATCTTGATAATTATATGCCTTGATGTAAATTTAGTTTGGTCACGTTTAATTGAAGTTCTATATGCCTCATTTATTTATGTGTCAAATTATTTTTCCATGTTTGAGAAGTTTTCTGCCATTACTTCTTTGAACATGCTTTTTATGGTATTTTTGCCTTATCTCCAACTTTCTCATTAATCCTGATCAATCTTATATTTTTTTCATCATCTTGCAATTGTTAAATTGATTTTTTATGGTCTCTTGCCATTTTTAAGATATCTTTCTTTTCATGGTCATTAACTGCATTCCTATCTTCGAGTTCAGAAATTCACTCCTCAACTTCTTTCAATCTATTGTGTATACTTTCAATGGAATTTTAATCATCTGGATGTCTGTTTAAATTTGTTTCATGAATTCCATTTTTTTCCTATGTTAGACACTTATAGTTTACATCATTTTCCTAAGGTTCTTAATTTTTTTTATCTATGTCTGCTCAAGATTCATTGAGCATGTCTTTTTGATCATTATTTCTTTTCTTATGGAAAGATTATTTTCTCTATAACTTCATGTATCTTTTTCTTACTTCTGCATCTATTATTTCTAAAACTTCAGGTGAGTGACTTCTGATTCCCTCTATCTCAATTTCTCCTGCACTTGTCCTAGGTGGGCTGGAGGTCTGGGATTGCATTTTGCTTCTGCATCTTGCCATTTTCTATTTTTTATATTTTATTTTATTTTCTGTGCTGATGCTTGTAAATTTCTTATGGCAGCTATCTTTAGCACTAATATTGAGGCTTCCTTAGGAAATATCTATTTCTCAGAGATGTCTTCTGGGCATATGTGATTCTTGGTCTTTGTTTTTGTCCCAAGGTCCCACCTTTCCAATTTCTGAAGGATCAGAAGTTGCTATTTATTGGGCTCAGCACCAAGTCCTTTGGTACTGGACTATGGTGATGGTTATGGCCCCAGACCATCACAGTGTTGTCATACAAAGGAGAAAAATTGATAACAACAGGTAGGACATCCTGGCAGTACAGTTAGCAACATCAATAGAAGCAAGCATAGCCTAGAAACTGACAAACTGTGATAATTATTAATTTTGTACCTTTAAACATAGAACCAAAATCTACAGTTATATAAGACAATCCAATATAAACTAAGGGCTTGTATGCAATAGTATTCCCTTACTGAAGTGATTTTACCCTCTTGGGGGGAGGAATTCAAGAAAGATAGGGGCAAAAGAGAGAGACAAGAAAGGAAAATGTAGTACAATCAAGGCTGGAGGACAAAAGATGATCTCCAAGGTTTGGGAAAAAGAACAGGAGCAAAAGCATGAAGGATAAAGCAAAAGAATATCAAAATGAACCAGAAAGATAAGAGATGATTCTCACTCACATGAAAATATCATAAACTCAAGACAGAGGAGAAAAGAAATAAGATGAGTAGAACAAGGTAAAAATTGTTAAAAACCTTAAAAAAAGAAAAAAAAACTAGACATAAAAAGGAAACAAAACTAATAAGGAAAGAAAAAAATAATAAAAATAAAATTCCTCTGGAGTCCACAGTTCCATGGTTTGAGCTTGTCAGAACTTCAGCCAGCAGCTTTTTGTATATCTCTCTCTGGCCCATCCAAGTCTCCTTACTATGGTTTGCTGTGGCCCCCTCAGGCAGGGGCAGCCCTGAGTTGCTTCCAGTCCTATGTACAGTTGGCTAGTGTATAATTGTCTCCACTCAATTTTTACACACCCTACTCTGTTTCACCTTCAGTGGCAATTCTCTGTCTTGTCCAGAGGCTTGTTGCAGGACAAGGAGGGGGTGCTGCTGGATTCTGTTTCAACCTCCTTTCCAGAGTGTTAAGTGCCATTGCTCAAATCCTGCACACATCTGTATCTTTCTCACAAGCCACTGGTTGTCACTTTGGAGCTCATGACAAAGAAATAAAAAGGGTGGGGGGCAGCTGGAGGCCCTTCTGTTAGGGACTTAATTGAGTTCTGGTCACTCAGTTTTGTGTTTGACAGTGAAATCTGCTGCCAATGTCCTTTGTATGGAGGAAGGCTAAAGAGGCAAGTGACCTTCTTTCCCAAATCTATCCTGTGTGGCTTACTTAGCCACACCTTTTCAGTCCATCAGTTTCTTGGGGACTTAACAGTATGGTAATTCTTTCTCAGTGCTGACCATACCATTGGTAACCCTGTGGGCTGATGCACTATGTTATGAATTCCCATGCCTATGTTTTATTTGATCTGCTAGTCTCTTATTTCAGATTGGTTTTGACATCAGGATGTATGTCCCTCTCTTTCTTCCAATTACCTGTGTTTTGAGTTGATTTTTCTATGAGTAAGTCCAACATGACTCCTCTTTTTAGTCATATTGAATCCCCCTACATCCATATTTTTCTTGTACTCTAGCTTATTATATGGAATTAGACAGAAAATACATGCTTGTTTAATTCTAACTATAAAATTTATTATTATTTGCTTAAAAATCAGATATATTGTTTGATGATCTGAATATTGCAATAATTTTTAAGTTCTTTAACTACAAAAAAAGAAAAAGACAAATATTTTCTAATGGAGTTCAAATCTATAGACCATCTCCTAACCTTACTGTTAGGAAACAGAAAAAATTGATAAGTTTTATATTTTTGTATTCTAGCCATTCAATAGTAAAAGAATATCAGAGATACCAAGCAGAAAAAATTAAAACAAGACTGAATATAAGAATTGAGTGAGAATAATTTTATATCTTAACTTTGAGGGAGAAATTACAAAGTTAAAAAATCATAGTTATATGAGAAATAGTGTCTAATAAGAACAATAAAATAACTAATATATTGGCAATATTGCTTTCATTATTAATATTTTAAGCAGTAGATTTCTAAAACGTAATAAAGTAGTTACAAAAAGAAAAAAAATTCAAATCAAAATATTAAATAAAATACTACAGAAACATTCACAGAAATAGTACTTAACATAGTTTAAAGTAATAACCAAAAATTAAAATACAGGCATTGCCTTGTAAGCTTACTCAAATATATGTCTAATGAAAAATGAATTTAGCTATAAATATTAATATTTATTAATGTAAACAGCAATTCAAAATTGATATTTATATATAGGTACTGAAATTTACTTTTTAGTTTTGGGGGGTTTTTTGGTACCGGGGATCGAACTCAGGTCCTTGCACTTTCAAGGCAGGTGACAGAATCACTGAGCTAAAATTTATAAGAAATATAACCAAGAAAGATTATAGCAGACTTTTTCAATATTTTAAAAAAATTTTATAAATTTAAATTAGTTTTTTAAAAGATTTGATAATAAAAATCAATACATTTATCTCTTCACCAAGAGTTTTGTAAGAATTTCTGTTTTGGAAATATTTCTTTTTATGTTTTATTTTAAGTCATTTGGATAAAATAATGTACATTTAAATAATACTTTATGAATGACAGTCATATGTTCAAAACATATTTCAAACAATTTATATCCTTCAGTTAAATATAATAGATAATTATGTGATATAATCAAAGTGAAATACAGTTTTGAGAATCTAAAAAGACAAAGAAAGAAGGAGGAAAATATGATGGGTAGCTTTCAGTCCCAAGGAAATGAGGCTCTGGAGGGTGGTTCAGTCAAAGTTCAGGTTTGAACTTTACCCTGAAGTCATTTTTAAAAGTGATTAATACTTAAATCATTAGGCTTTGAATAAACCAGATTACATTTATGATATAAGAGGGCCTTTTCCAGTATGTTGAAGATCTTAAAAAAAGAAAACCTGTTACCCAAAAGAGGAAGGCATTTTGGGCTTAAAGTCCTTCTGGGCTCAAGACAACAATATTACCTCTTACTAGGATTGACAATATGCCAGACTGCTCTGCAAAATTTAAAGATTGCAACCCAATAACTGATCCATTATCTTAGACCTCAGTCTCTTTCTCAGATATGCATTCTCTCATACATGCAAGTAGAATGCATATATATATGCATTATATATATATATATACATATCATATAATAGGGATGTATATATATATATATATATATATATGTGTGTGTGTATGTAATGGTTTATATTTGGACGTTTACCAACAACCTCACATGCTCAGAGGTGGGACTTGTAAAAAGTGACTGGATTATGGGAGCACTATAGCTAGGTTGGTGTTGGGAGTTGAAAACTGATTGGAAAAGGAGGCTCACCAGAAGCATGACCTGGAGAAGGATATATTCTTCTTGGGCTCCTCCCTTCTCTCTGTGCATCCTGACTTCCAAGAGATGAGCATTCCTCTATCCAGGACCATGTTATTCTTCCTTGGAAACAGCCAAGTATAGACTACAACCTCTTTTAAATAGTGAGTGTAAGGTATCATGTCTCAGAAAAAAGAAACTGAATAAGACAGATTCTGGTACCAGAGAAATGAGATCATTGCTATGATGCTGACTATGTTGCTTCAGAAGCTTTTGGAATTTGTTCTTGGAAAGAGTTTGGAAAGGAGGCATCAGCTAGAGAAGCAGTCCTTAAATACTACTAACTGAATTTGATGGGAGATTCTGGTCAGAGCTCAAATGACCAGAATGCTAATAGACATGTAGAAAGTAAAGACCAGGCTTAGGAGGTTTTGAATGAGTCTTAGGAATCTCTTGACAGTTTAACTCAAGACAATGTATGTTATGCTATGCCTAAAAATTTCTCTTCATTTCACTCATATTCTAAAACTTCAGGAGACCAAGATTAATGGCAGTAAAATAATCTGACAGAGGAAATTTCAAGGGAGCCCAATGGTGAGGTTGTGGCATGGATGCTGTTGGGGACTTTTAGCTAGCTTTACATTGACAATCAAGAGCAAATGACACAAACAAATGATTTTTAAAATTTTGAGTTTCACCAGAAATAAAGCTCCTATAAAATGGTAACATTTAAAACTTTGGCCCAGGACAGCTTTGCTACTGAAAAGATTAGAATTGAAAAGAAGGAAAATATTTTACATAAAAACAAAAGGAAAGATACCTTGAGGTCATATGCAAAATCTGCAAGACCCCACCTATTATAGGCTCAAGGGCACAAAACTGTAAAGAGAAGAGATTGTTAGAGGGTGCCATGCTCCAGAAGAGCCAATTAGGGAATGAATTTGCTGGGATTACTTTCACAGTACCATCCAAGCACCTAGTGTCCTCTGCAGCAATGATTTCAGGGGTCCTGGCTACTGCTTGACCTGGTGCCAAGCCTTGTCATTATATAAGTGGTGCTGATTTTTCAGACATATAGAATGTTAAGAGTTTTAGGGTCAAGTTGTCTTCCACCTAGATGTCAGAAGACCTGGGTATCTAGGTAATGTGTCACTGAGATGGTAGTGTATGAAGCTGTGAGAGTGAAGCTTAAAGTGTGGTGGAGACCTGAGAAAGCTGGAGTAGCCAGGAAAGCACAATGTCTGAGGAAAGTCACAGGTAGTAATTAAGGCCAGTGGAAGACAAGAAACCATGAGTACTCCCACCACCAGCAAATATGTAGGGGAAAGGCCATTCAAGTCCTTTGGGGTTCACATCTGAACACAGCTTCTTCTGGACCTGGAATTACAGGATTTAATATTTGACCTGCTATGTTTCAAATTTGCTTTGGTCTCATTTCTTTCTAATCCTCTATTTTGGAATAAGAATGTTTACCCTGTGCCACTGTATGTATGTCATCTTTGTTTAACTTACTTACTTTTTCTTTCTTTCTTCTTTTTGTTTTAACAGAGGCTCACAGCTAAGAGTTTGACTTAAGTCTCAGAGGAGACTTTGGATTTGGACTTTTCAGCAATGCTGAAACTTCTAAGAGTTTGATGACTCTTAGACATGTACTAACTGGATTTTGCCTAAAGAGATGCATATAAAAGAGCTTTTCAGGAGTCAATGACAGAATGTTATGGCCTTATCCAGATGTTCCCCCCAAACTTCATATGCTCAAAGACAGGGCTTATGGAAGATGATTGAATTATAAGAGCACTATAGCTGGCCTACTCTTAAAAAGTATGGCCTAGTAAAATGAGGCAGGTGATCTAAAAGGTCATGTATCCCTCCCCAGCTTCTCCCTTCATTCTCTGCTTCCTTCCCAACATTATGTGAACAGCTTTTCTTTCACGATCCCCCTCTGCCTGCCTTCCTGCATAGAGCCAACCAGTTATTTATTGAAAACCTTAGCCAAAATAATCCTCTCCTTCTTTTAAGTTATGGGTGTCCAGTATTGTATCCTAACACCAAGAAAGTGACTAAGACTGTGTGCGTGTGCGTGTGTGTGTGTGTGTGTGTGTGTGTATGTATGTATATTTGTGTATATATACTGGTAAAGAGTTGTGTATTAGTGAACTAATAAACAAAAACAACAATTACTAAATTTGATAGTAATCATGTGAGTATAAAAACAAATAATGTCAAAACTTTATTGGGATTTAATGAAATAGCAAGGAAACCCACATAGGTTATTTTTCATACCTTATTATTTTGTTGTGAACTATTGTAAAAGCTTCATACAATATGTCTTAAAATTTTACTTGATAAATTAATTGGATTTGGCTGGAATGAAAACAACCACATTATGTGTACTAAAAATTGGCACAAGGCCATACTCTAAGTAGAAAAAAATCCCCAAACATAAAAACTCACCAAAATATATCACTAATGAGTTAGATGTAAAGCATTAGATGAATATTTAGAAAAATCTAAACACCAACAGCCTAGTGTTTTTTCATGCGAGTAAGTATTGCTATTATTTCTGTGGAAAGGAGGTGAACAATCTCTTCAAAATGATTTTGAAGATTGCTGTTTGGAACTCTGAAAAGATTTATGTAAAATGGTAGGTAGTGTTTTAAGCAGATTTGGCATAGGTGAGAATAACTTTGATTAACTAAACATTCCTTCCTCTTTTAGAATAAGAAGAAACATGAAAGTATATAGACAGAGCACTTAGACATTATTAAAGGAGGGTGAAACTACAAGTTGTCTAGGCCTCCAACATGGCATCTCAGTAGATCTTTTTCTTTATTCTTAAAGATAACCACTCTGGAATGAGCTGAGTAATAACTATCTTTTATATCCAATCAAATAAAATAATGATTATGGTCACCAAATGAACTTCAAAAGTAAAAAGATAATGGAAAAGAAGGATGGCCAGATAAGTGAACACAAGAAAATATGACCAGACTGCAGAATTAAAATTTTTATTTCATTATAAGCACATATTCTTTAGCACTCTTTCTGGTTATGAATACATTGGTACAGACAGGAGGTTGGATGATTTGATATTTATAATTCTTCAAATTTTCATTTTTGTAATTGCTCCCTTTATCAATGCCTGATTAGCTACACATCTATATCTTGCAATCCTTTGGTTAATTATGTGTAGATTCCTGTGACAATTGACTTCTGGTTGCATTCAGCAAATTGGAGATGAGTGGTAGGAGGGGATAAGTCCAGATACTTTTTTTATTGCTCAGCCTCCAGTGAAGTTTATAGAACTCTAACTGAAGTTCTATAAAACTATATTTTACCATGCTCTAAGTGAATACATTTCAGATTTCTTATTCACTACCCTTGGAATCTTTGCCATGAGCAAATCTGAATGGTAAGACTGAAAGTTAGTAATAGTATTCTAATAATTAAGTCAACTGACACTGACTGTATTTATACACATTCATCTCCTGAGAAAATGTCACTTGCTGTAGTTTGAATATTTTGTGTCCCTTCAAAATTAACATGTTGAAACCTGCCCAACAGAGTGATAGGAGAAGAATGAGACCTTTAGGAGCCCAATAGGTCCTGAGGGCACAAATTTCATGCATGGAGTTTATTGCCTTATAAAAAATATCTCCTTGTCCTTTCCACACAATTAGACCATAGCATTTATGTACCAGAAATGGGCTTTCAGCAGAGACTGAATCTACCAGCCAATTATTCTTAGGCTCTCAACCTCAAGAACTGTACAAAATAAATTTCTATTTTTCATAAGCTTCATGGTCTCAGCTTATGGTGCCCCAAGTAAAATAAGACACCACTCTATTTCTTGGTCTCCCTTTTGCCTGACAAGGAGTCGATTCTAATTCCTACAAAACAGCCTCATTTTCTTGCTTATTTAACACCACTCCTCATTTTCCTTTTTGTCCTAGGAATGGTGGTGTCTTACTACTACTAAATTTTTTATTCTTTCATGATGCTCACTGTGACTACTTAATTCTGTTATCAGTTGCCTAACCAATTCCTCCATGTTAAATTTCCACACATGACAGAATTAAAATGAATCTCTGTTTTTTTCTAATTATGCATAGTTCTTGAAATGGGGTGTCAGCATCCTTTTCTAAGACAACAGCATTTCTCCTAATTCAGTTTATACGCGGTCTCCTTGATGTTAGGCTTTCTGCTTTTACATATATATTCTTGTGAATCATCTTAATGTCTTATACTTTTGGTTTAAGCACAAGCCAAAGCACTTACTTTCCCATCATTGTGCATGAATTTCTCCATTCCATAATCTCTAAAAGAAATGTTTTAGCATTGCTCACCAAAAAAAAAAATTGTTTTAAATTTCTGTTCTGATTGAGAAATTTAATATGTTGCAGTTATTAATGAAATATGATCACAACAGGGAGCTTTCTATTTTTGTTATGGATTTTAGTTATTGTAGAACTAATTGTGCTTTTCATGTATCTAATTACTTTGGAAATACCCCTAGGTTGAGTGTATATGTCAGTGTTATAAGGGAACATATAAAGATCCTACATCTTCTAACTGAGTTCTATGAAATATAATTTTACCATGCTCTAAGGGAATATATTACAGATTCCTTATTCACTGCCTTTGGGATCTTTGCCATGGGCAAATCTGAACAGTAACACTGAAAGTTAGTAACAGTATTCTAATAATTAATTCACCTGAATTATATTATTTGAATAATTCAATTACAGAACATATATAGAAAGACTTTCTTACATGGTGAAACACTAGGGTTCTAAATGTGGATCTTAACTTTACCCATATTTAAACATTAATGTAGTTCACGATATCCTCAAGAGTGCCAGAAGTCTGGCCACTGTGCTGAGTTTGACTTCAAGTATAACCCAATTAGACCCTAGAGAGGGAGTAAATATTAAAAGCAAGATGCACTGAAAAAGAAATCCCATGGGAGTGGAGCTACACTCTGTTCTGCCTGAATCTGAGCTCAGTGACCCAGATGAGGCAACAGGACCTAAGACTTCCCAAAATGATTCTTTTATTTCCAATGTGAATGATACCTGGGACTTCAAATCCAGAGAATCAAAGTGATAAAAAGCTGAAATGTTGACAAATTACATAAGGAATACCTGTGAACTGAGTGTATTTACACATGTATTTGAAACATTAAATTCAAGAAAAATTAATATTTGGATATATACATATATATTTGCATTTCATATTGTATTCCTATCTAGTTACCAGTGAGTTAATTAATCTCATCATGGTCTGAACACCTGAGCACTCACTTCGTCTACATATGACATATACTCAGATTCTACTACTAATTAGAGTGTATATCAGAAATTCCTAAATTACTACAACTTCTAATTTAAAGGCAATGAGCCATTCCACTTTGTATTTTTCATATATTGGTCAGAATCTTTCTTTATGGTATTTATTATTGACTCTTTATTCAACACTAGAATTCTTCTGAACAAAGTAGTTGAGAATTTCAAGATTTTTATAAAAAGTCCTTCAGATATGATATTTCTCTTATAACACAAAAAGAATCAATAAGGGTCAGTTCTTTAGGATTAGAGGATTCACCAAATACTGAAGGGATTTAAAGCAGAGATTTTGTTCAATTCTGGCTGCCAGACGATCAGATTCAGTTTGATGGTACACTTTTGTTTTTGTTGTGGTGGTTATCTTAAAGCTTCCACATGGTTGTAACTCTGAAATAGAATGCCAAACAGCAAAGAAGTAAGAAAAAAAGTTTCACAACAGTTCTAAAGGTTTTTATAAAGAAAAATTTCTTAAAGAAAAATAAAAAGTGAAACTAGGGCATGAGAGTGTTAGAAGTTCCAGCTTTTGAGTTGGAAGTACCAGAGGGAAAAATATTTTGTCAATCTTGATCTAAATTTAACAGGCAATACACAGGTGGTAAAGCATTTTGTCAAGTATTTGCGGGTAATGACACTTCCCTTGACTTCATATGAGTTTGCAAATCTCTAATTTTATGGCAGAAATTCTATATCTAAATGGGAGCTAATATTTGTTATTTTACTTGGTATCAACATTAGTTTAGTAACCAAATCTTGAGGAACTTACTCACATTTTAAAAAGTCAAAGACAATTGTAACTGTAATGCTTTTTATATACAAAGACCAAGTAATGAATAATCAGATAATTTCCTCATTACAGTGTTTTATTTAGTGTTCTACTGACCCCTTAGGAAATATACTTAGTGTGATATGAAGAGACTTCAGTAATACTGTTCAAATTTCATGTTGTTTAAAGCTATGTTTTTATAAAAACCATATGGCATGATTGTCCCTAGGGCAGTATTTCTCTCTTCAATTTCTTTATGAATCGGCACAGTTGAATGATAATGAAATAATATTACAGTTCTCAGCACATTCAGCAAAAGTCAAGATGTCCTATTGGCTCAAACAATAATTTAATGGAATTTGGATTTCTTTTTTGTCAGGGTCAACTTTTTTCTATTCAGAAGCACTGTTCGGAGATCTCTCTACCACGCTAGCACAATGTACCAAAAAAGTTACTCTGTTTCATTTGCCTCAAACCCACATGCCCACAATGAAAGTTGTTCCTTTTCTCTAAAGAACTCCCTTCTTTGTAGAATAGGGGCTCAGAGTATCAGCTCTAGAGTATTCTGTCCCAATGTGAATCCTAAGGTAGTCAGTAGCTAACTGAATAATAAAGGTAGATAACTTAGCTTCAGGTTTTCATAAGTAAACCTGGAATAGGGATACAGCCTCCTGAGATTGTTATGAGGACAAGAGTTAATGCATTCAAATCAGCGTTGCTGCTCCTTGAACAACAGCACTCCCCATCTTGTCTTGCACAGCAAGAATTTTAGCTATGTTCATAGTCAAGTTCTCCCATTTCTGCTTTTATAATTCTGTCGTATTTGTCTTTTGCACTTCTTTTCCATTGACCTCAAAAACTTGACTGTTATAATTGGGATCCTGGTTCCATCTTTTACAATCTGGCACAGTACTCGTGGAATTTCCTAACTCACTTTTGTTGATGGTTTTCCTATTGGATAAAATGGAGGTAGTCAAATTTCTTGAAGAGGCTTTACATCATTGTACAAAGAATATATTTCATAGGAGTCCAATATGTACAAAAAGATAAATCCTGAAATCCTCTAGCTGCCCTGGGAAGTGCAACTTCCCTGCCCTTACATTGACCTTGAGGCCTTGTTATCTTTTTACCTCTTCACAAATGCCCTCATTATTATACTTGTGTGAAATATTATCATCTGTGTAATCATAGAACTCACATTTTATACTATTTAGATTATATTCATGTTTCTACCATAATGACTTATATACTGCTTTCTGATTTATTACTGTCCTTTAACAAGACTTTTCTCTTAAAAAAATAATTTGAATGTGCTTTTGTTGTGTCCTTTAAGATATCAAAAACACCATTTTGTACATGAAAGATATTGCACAGGATGTGAACAACAGATTAATTATGCATAATATTTTCTGTTAATATTTAGACCAAGAGCCATGTAATCATTTGCTAATGCTCTGTGTTCCCCTTGTGTTTCCTGGATATCTGGTCTGTCTTTTATTCATGGAGGCTGAGATTATAGGTTCTACTTCATTTCAATATAAAAAAATCTCAGGGCCCAGCATATTAGTTTGCAATGATTACTGTAACCACCTCAAACTTTGAGACATAAAATCATCGACTTATCATACTAGAATTCTATAGTTAAAAAGTTCAACACAAGTCTCATTGAGCTCAAATCAAAATATGAGAACTGTTCTGTCCCTTCATGGCGGGTCTAGGGAAGAATCCGTTTTTGCATGTTCTCTAGCTTCTAGACGCCAGGTACATTTCTTGGCTGTTGCATATTTTCTCCAGCTTGAAAACCAGCACTGCTGGGTTAGAGCCCTTCCCACTTCTCATCATTCTGTTCTCCTCTTCCAACTTCCCTTTATACTATGAAGCTCCCTTGTACTTAGTTTAGACCAATACAGACAACCTAAGTTCATATCTTCATTCCGAATTTCTTAATTACAACTGAAAATTCTGGTTGTATGGGTGATATATTCACAGGTTCAAGAGTTTAAGATGTAGATATAATTAGGGTCATTATTTTTCTGGCCACAAATGATGCAAGTAATTAGGATAATGTTGATAATAATACTTTGGGATTTGTATAATATGTGTACAGTTTTTATCTTTCTTTCTTACCCCAATTTCATTTAACATAAATAACCATTGGCAAGGACATTTCTCATATCATTTTTCTTATATACTTAACACACTTTCATTTTTATAGTATTGTACAGCTGTCTTTAATTACATATCTGTGTCTCTACTAGGTCATAATTTGAAAATATACATTGTTTTGTTTAATTCTGAACAAATTATAACTCATATTTAATTTTACTTAGTCAAGTTAGTAAATGAAAAAGCTATGGTATGACAGGAGTTATGTGTCTTTATCCAAACCAGTATTTAAACTTGTTAGAACTACAACTAAAATTTAGATTTTTTTTTAACCAAAGTTTAGTTTACAAACTGAATTTCTTTCAAACATAATTCAGTGCTGACAATGTACTAGTTGACCTGTTTCTTCATAGAATCACCATATGAATCATAAAAATCATGTTTATAACAACATTGGAAAATGTAATGGTAAATGTTGTATACCACAGATATTTTAATGTAAATTTTCTAAAATTGAAGTTTCCTAGAAAGAAATTAAGGAGTATGAAATCAAAAAATATAATTAACTTCTCAACACAAAAATCATTTCTAAATTATTTTAGCATATTTCCTTTTTTTTCAGCAAGGAACGTACTATTTTTCATTTAGGCATACAGATATCTGATCTATGTAAATGAGAAATTGTGAAAATTAAGAATTCAGAATTTTTTTTAGCAAGCTAATGATTTTGAAGAAATAAGTCAATGTTAGAGAAATGTGATGCTTTAAGAGATAATTTAAATTTAGAAAAAACTAAGGTTACATTGGTCTCAATACTGGAATTGACAATTAAAATTCAGGAAAACCTTATATTAAATATATTTTACATGTATTCTTTGCAGTTACATATTCATTGATTCTGGGCTAGGGAAAGTTGAGTTTGAGGTTGAATTCTCCTGGAGATTATCTGGAATAGAGTCTCAAGAACATTGTTGTTATTGACTTGAATGTCACTGGCTGGAACTAGCTACTGACTCCTTTTTGTTCTATCTTTGTCTTAATCTTACTAGAACATAAAAGTCACACAATGCAGAAGTGTGTGTTTTTTCTGAAGACAAATAAGACTGGCTTTCGTTGTAAGAAAAATTTTCCCTGGAGCTCCATTTAACCTTGTGTTTCTCAACAGGATGCTATGAAGACCTATTAGGCCCTAAGATAGAACAAATTGGGTATAATAACCTTAGGCTCCACTGCTTAGAGCCAGAATACCCCTCCCTGTTAGCCTGTTGGGAAGGATAAATGTCTTTGCTGTTTATAAGAAAAGAAAACAAAAAACCTTTTTAATTTGCATAATATGTCACCAAGACTAAGTGAGTAGAATATTTCTAATCTTCAAAATAATGTCCTTTGCTTGACTTTTATTGATATTTCACCTTATAATTTAAATGTAATATAACTTGCTACTTAATTCTGCCAGCACAAAGAATTCATTCTCAGGAAAGCATAAAAAGGAGGTTTTCTGAGTCCCCTAAACTCTTAGGCTTTTTCTATCTAAGATGTAAGAATGTCCATTGAAAATGTTTAAAGAAGCCTATGTATAAGTAAAATACATAGAGCACAGTTTTATTTTCCTTCTTGGGAATAATCCAAAATTGACTCAAAGTAGCTTAGGGTTAATCTTCAGGAAAGTTGTAGATTAATAAGGATCTCTACCAGTGATAATATGTGGTAAATATATGACATTAATTGAATAGATACAATTGAAATGCCATTGTTTTTATGGATTTATAACAGATGAATTTATTATAGACTTCTTTCTGTTTCATTTTTCACTTGTGCCTGGAGAGGGCATATAAATGTGTGCAGGTGTCTGAAGACCACTTTCTAAAGAAACTTAACATGGAAGAATGCATATCAAGCAGAATTTAAGATCAAGAATGCAAATTTTATTAACTTGTAATGTCATCATTTGAACAAGTTGCTCATTATATTTTGCACAGATTTCATTCTGACCTTAATAAGAAAATAGCATATTTCTCTCTGTGTTTTCTTTTTTGAAGCTCTAATATAAAAAAAGCATAAATCAAAGATGCTTTGACAGATGAACAACACAATTTTGTAACAGAGTGAAAATTTTTTACAAAAGAAAGACTGAATAGTTGATAAAAAATGATTTGGACTGGGAGGACTGATGTTAGAGCTAAAGGCAGCATTAAAGATTAGATGCTCATTGGCTTTTCAGCAAACCTAGTGACTCACTCTACGTAAATGAAGTTTGTGATATGTAATGAAAAGCTTTCTATCTTCACTGCAAGCAAATTAGCAGGTATTTTGCAGCAGGAATGTTAATGTTATCTCGCATTTGTTTCTGAGCAGCAGCACATTAACAGAGCAGGTTTGAAAAGAATTTTACTTTTATAACATCAGGTGCTGAAGGTATTAGAACAAGGTCACCTCTGTAAAGTAATGAGGGAAAATTAGGTTATAAACATGCAGTGCCTAAAAATATATTCAGTCTGCTCTGCAGAGTGAATGCAATACAGGATTGGCCCAAATTGCTAATTTTCCTTACTCCAAATGACACTCAGACCTCAAGTTGAATTCAAAAAGTTAAATAATAAAGCTAGACAGGTAGGAGGAGGGTGAGTGAGACTCATAATAGACAAATAATCAAAATCAGTAGTGTCTAAATACCTGTACATAGATACAATGTATTTCATAATTTATAAATCAGGAAGTTTGGGATACTTTATACAACAAACTTCACAGATACAATTCTCTATTTGGGAAAATCAACATGGCAGAGAATGGCAAATGAGAGGGAAAGGCAAAACATGGATTGTTTTGGATGATATTAAATTTAAAGTATAACAAAACTCAATGGTTTTTGAAGATATTGTCATGATTAGGAGATGGGCTAGAAGATAAAATGTTAATAATGTTCTTGAAAAGTGGGATAATATAAATATCAATTTTTCTATCTCCTTTTTTGAGTTCATATAAAGAAATAAGATGTGAAATGTGTATTCCCAGAGCTGGGAAATCAGGCCGTGGACAGGAAATCATCTTTTATGATGAACCAAAAAGCTACTTTAAAGATTTCAGTGATCATATCTACAGCTTTCCTGGGCCCAAAACAGACCTGCTGATACAGTCTCTCATCCTGCCCTAAATACCATTGTCCCACTTCCTGACCTTCTATCTCCTGGGCCATGGTTTCTACTTCATTATTCATTCCTGCAACTAAATTAAAGCTTGTTGTGATCCACTTCATCCCGCCCAAATATAATGAGACTAAATGGAGATTAAATTATGAAAAACCAACCCTGACCTCCATCTAAAAAATCCTTCAGAGCAATATTACAATTTAATTTCTTGATTAAGCAATTAAGTAGAAAAGTGCAAAAATAAGTGGAAATATAAAAGAAAAGAGTGTTTGGAATAACAATCCATTTTTGTTGAATTACAAATGTACTTTAGAAAGAATTTAATTATAAATTAAATACACTACCAGTTTTAAAAGCTGGTAAAGTTATTAAAAAATTCATTGACCAGTGTTATTGATTGGTTCATATTTGTTATATCTCAACATGGAAGTTTTTGTGCCTGGAGCTTAGTAGATTATAAAAACATATTGGTATAATAAATGATTAAGCCATTTCATCCAATCTTTTTATTTTGCAAGAGAAAAAGCTGTTTGGATAGATGAAGTTATTTAGAAAAATTAATAAAGTAATTACTCACAAAGGTTTAGAAGCTAGGTCTATAGATTCTTGTTGCACTAAGAACAAAACAAAACATTTATTTTACTTATTAGGATAGTACTCCTCATATCTGGTGAGAATTAGTATCATAAATGTCTAGGCATTACTTACAATACATTAAATTTGGAATTTCTTATTACAAGGTGTAGCATGTACCTTTTTAAACTCTTCTTGAGTGATGTAATGCAGTACTGAGAAACATTGGTCCACTAGAAGATTCCATTATAAAATGTTGCAATTCCTTTAGCCCAGGACTATAGTGCTTTTTTATCCAATGTAATTTTAGGAGAAAACATACTAATATCAATTTAATGGTTAGCATACAAAACATCTTGTGGGTGTTTCCAATGCTCCTGACAGGTATTCAGTTAACAGTAGGACATGCATCAAGGACAGAGCCAGTGTTAAGGTAACATAGATATCATTTTGAGAAAACTCAGAAATAAATCAATGCTTGCCTAAATGTTATAGAGTAATGTGGGAACCATTTGAGCTCTAGTGATTACAAGATCAGAAGATTAAAAAATAACCCCAAACGTGTGCTTTAGGAGCAATTTCTTCTGAAGATAGAAGATTTATGAGTTATCTGAAGTCATTTTTGATTGGAGGTAACTTCAATCTAGGAAAACATTTGGGCAGAGTAGAAAGGGTGGGAGGAACATTCTCAGGGGAAATATATCCTTTATTCAGATTCTAAAAAGTAACCATTAACCACTAATAAAGTAAAAATCATTGAATAAATTAATGCAGTAAACCAATAGGAAGCTTAGAAACCAAGCAAATTTCTACTATGGTTAGGATGATTAAAATTAGACTACCAAGAAGACCAAGATAGTGCTGGATCTGCAAGGTGTAACCATTACCCAAATTTGACAGACGCTAGAAAAGCAAATAGTAAAATGATAGAGAAATTACAGTCCAATGCTGTAACATATGATTAACTATAAGGTATGTATATAGTCAAAAGAAGGTTTAGAAAGCATTCTGAGATGTTCAGAGTGAAAGAGCACAAAGCATCTCAAATGTTAATTTCAAGGCAAAATCTAAATAACTGAGCTAGTAGAAAAAGGTCCTTATTCTCTCTCCCTTGCCTGCTTTTCAGCCTTATTAGCTATTACCTTTTCCATATGTAGCTCTTAATTCTGGGAGTAGAGAGAGTCAAGGTACTTTAGGTAGTGAAAGAGACCTTTTTGTTCATTCTTTCTCCAGATACACAGAAGAGGGAAGGTGCATGTGGTGATCTCTATTCACTTTGGAAAAAAATGTATAAATATAATTTTGTTGTCCATTCTTGCCTGGTTAAATCCTTCCTTTAAAATAAGGTAGTAGATTCTTGTGAATATTCATAAATAAATTATATATTAAAATTATTTATTTAATAATCTAAGAATTTTATATTTTAAAGAAAATTAAGGAAGAACATAATGATGAATACAATGGAATAAAATGTGATTCTATATTCATAGGCACTACAATACATGGCTCTTTATACACTTATTTATTTAGTTGGTCATTCAGTCAACAAAATTATACTAAGCACAATAAATATTACTAAAGCTAAATATGGTAAGTCTCAGGTAAAATTAAAAAATTTAAAGTTTAATTTCTCATTAAATGAAGTAATAATATTATAACTTGGAAAAATTAGGCCCCAAAGTAAGCAGTATAATAGTGTCAGAGAACTAAAAATGTTGAGTATTCCTCAAACCTGAAATGCTTTTTCCTTATTAGAGAAAACAGAAAGCATCCATTCAATTTTCTCATGTCAGATATTTAGAAGGTCACAGTAACATCCTACTGTACTTTATTACTATCCCTTGGCAAGTTGTCCATAATTCCCATTCAGTTTTTCTCTCTATTCTTGTCACATTATTCTGCATATTTCTGTTTCAGTTAAATTTAGGTTCATGGGGCCGGGGATTTAGCTCAGTGGTTTCGCCACCTGCTGCACAAGCGCAAGGACCTAAGTTCGAACCCTGGTACCAAAAAAAAAAAAAAAAGAAAATGTAAATTTAGGTTCTTGCATCTCCTGCTATATCACAGAAGACACCAAAGAGTCTCCCAGATACATGGCTGGCATACTTGCAATCACGTCTTTAAATTTAATGAGCGATCTTTAAAAGAAGCAAATTTAGCCATTTTGCCACTTTGCCTAAACTTTACAAAAGCAGAGGTAATACAGGACTAGACACAAAATTGATGTTCAATAAATATTGCAATTGCAGAAATAAAACAATCATAAATATGGAAGAAACATTTTGGCACTTCTGAATATTATGAAACTTTAACCAACTGATAAAATTTGTCCATTCTAGAGCATGACAGCCTCACAGAGGCTTCCAGAGCTCACATAGATAACAAAATACTATAAAAAGTTCATAATGTGTCAGATATAGGTACACACATATACACATATCCACTTTTGAATATTTAATATATCTTCTGAGATAAAAAATAATTTTATAACTATGGAAATTTGAAGATAAAGCTGTGATCATATTTTCAACATAATTATGTAAAAGATCATCCAAAGTACATATATAAGAGAAATAGATGATTGATTAATGCTTCACAAAGAATGTCATTGGTACTGCAGCAAACCTTTAGGAGAAAATAAAGTTTTCCTATTTATGCTTTAGCAATCCTTTGCAGTCCTGTCCATTTATCAAATATTTCCCAATTTCCCTCCAAATAAGACTCCAGCTTCCCTGAAGGAATCATCCTTGTGCTGGTTTCAGCCCTTGCTGATTAGATGGTTGTTGACTCCTCCTCAGTGTCTGGAATTAAGCGTTACATTCTCTTGGCCACAGTGATTGTATCAGGGAGGAACCTCTGACACAGAGCTAATGAGTTGTCACCAGATATCTACTGAAGCTATAGAACTAGAATGTCAAAGGATATAAAGCGGAAGCTGTTGTTTCCATCTTGGCACCATAAAGGGAATATCTATCAAAGGATGGAGGCAACACTGAGATGTGGAGCTAAGTATTTGAGAGAAATGTGGCATTGATGACACCAGAGGAGGCCCAGGAACAAGGCAAACCTTAACCAGAGCTGTTCTGTATGTGAACTAATAAAGTTATTTCTAAATACATTTGTTTAGATTAGTTTTCCTGCCACTGGTAAACAAGGAAACACAAACTGATATTTAAGTATGACACAACATCTAAATTCCCTGATTAGCTGGAATATAAAGGTTCATCCCAGGCAACTAGACTCAGCTTTGAAATGTGATAGATTTTCTTCTGGCCCAGGATGGGATTTCTTACTGAGCTAGACAGCTAAGGAGGTGCAAGCTGTAACCATGGAGATGGAAGTAAGCTCAGTCTTATAGGTTGTGCCAAGAACACCTGTCTAGTTTCATGGTAACAGACTGCTTCTGTTAATAAGCCTCTCAGCCAAAGAGACTTCCAAAGGGAGCCCCTGTCCAAGACAAAAAAATGTGACAGGAAATCCAAATTGACAATGCATACTTCTCCTCAACAGAAGCCATTGTTCTTATGATCTTTATTCAGTAAACTCTCAAACTAGGATCTCTGTATATACTCAGTAATCATGGCAAAAATAAAGAATATTCTAGCTATGAAGGACACTTAACATTTTATAATGTACATTAAGCAAAAATACAACTGTAGTTTTAAATTCTTTAATTCATTCTTCCCTACTTAATAATTTCTTATGTCTTGTTAAGAAAGAGGTGTCACCTGGGGGCAGTCCATACTGCTACATGGAGGTCACCAAAGTGTAATCATGATCTGACAGCTGCTGAGTTAATCTCAGTCTTTGACCCTCAAAAGAGCAAGAAAGTCAAGACAGCAGTTATGTTACTGTATCTGCCAACAAGTGGTTGTTTATGTGTGAAATAGTGTCTGAAGAGGGCCATTTCATGAAAGGAATTTGAACATGGATGAGTGAGGAAGAAACCTCAGGCTGGTAAAAGAGTAGACGCTACCAGCATTGTTGTTAACTGCTCCATCATGATGATACGAATGGAATCCCTTCCATCTCCTTTTGCCAGTGCGTCTCCCAGACTGCAATCTACATGTGTTTTCAAACCATGCACCTGATCATGATGTTTCCTTGCTGAAAGTATTGGAAAAATTAGTGAAATGATAGTTACTATTGCTGGCCTCATGAGTCACATTCTAAAAATATAACTGATGATCAAAAACACTGTGAGCCAAGGCCAAATGATAAATACATGAATATGCAATATAAAAATAGGAAATAGGTGAATTTTCAATTGGTGAACTTTTCATGAAAGAGGTTAAATCTTAACTGTGCCTTAAGGGAAAATTAGGATTTAAATACATTGAGAAGGAAAAACAAGGAGTTTTCATTGAATCTTTGTGAAGAAAGAAAAGTTCAAAGAAAAGCCAAACATTTGGCAAATGGGGAGATAAAGGAATTTGTAAAATACCTCTTTACTAATCCTACAAAGCATATTTTGGGAAGATTCACATATTTTTTTGCTATGAATCAACCTCATAGCAATTATTTCCTATAAATAACTTACCCAAGGAACAATACATATTTCAATTCACACTTGAATATTTTCAGAAATTTAAAAAAGTTAACATATAATTTTTGATGATCTATAAAACTTACTAGACCCAAAGGATTTCCTATTATCCTATTGAATTATTCTATAATTGAACAAACATCTCCACACTCAATAAAACAGGTTCTTATGTCCAAAGCACTGTGTGAGCTATTGTTGAGTGTCTTAATGACTCCTACGTTTGCCTGTGTACTCTCATACTAGTCTCAAACTAATTACTTTATAAAACATTTTGGGATAATTTGGTTGTGAATAGTATTGTACAAAGCAAACACATTTTTGAAGCATTGGCTCGTGTTGGGAGCTGAAGAACTTCAAGGAGGTTTTATTTTGTCTTATCATTAGATATCTTATGCTAAATATAAACACATTGTCATGGCTTCTTTCAGAATGATATATTTTCAGGTATAGCACACAAAGATTTCTCTGGGGAATCTAGAGAATTTGGGGGGACACTGCATATTCAAAACAATCCCACCTTACATATTATAATTTGTGGAATTATTTTTGGTGTCATGATGCAAAACATTTTGTATTAACATGTTTTATTAATGAATATGATATGCTGTATAAATATTTCTCATTGAAATAATTGTCTTTTTAATATCTACCACATTTACATGCAATAGACTTTCAAAGAAAGAAAATTTCACCCATCATGAAATAAATATAAGTAAAATACATTTTCTGAGAACTTTAAAAATTAATAACTGTTTATTTGTGTCTCATTCTGAGACACAACAATTCAGCAAACAGTGGTGTTGTTTCAATCTTATGCCAACTCTTCACTGATAATTCTCTTCTCTAGATTCTATAAACAGGATTTTGAATGTGTGTCTAGAATTAATTTTGTGTATATACAAAGAAAATACTTAGTTCCCAACAACCATGTGGTTTCTGTAGAATCACACTGATGTCAAGTTGTTATGTTATGTTCAAATGTCTACATGGCTGGGATATCTTGAAAAGTGGATAAAGAGCCCTTCACTATTCTTACATTAACATATTTAGCATTTGACTTTTACTTAAATTTTCTGTGGAACAAAATGGTTTATATAATTTGTTAACTTATTTGCAAAACTAGAGCATTTATACCTGATGATAATCATAGAATTTGGGGACATATTTCATGCTCTAAAAATTTATAGATATTTTAATTATATCATGATTTTTGATAATGTGTTAATAATCTCCTATAAAGAAGCCCAGACTTTAGTAATAAAGAAACAAAAGCAGAACGGAAATTGTGCCCTAAGTGGAATGATCATTATTTATGCTTCATGATTTAAATTCATATTCATATGCATGTCTTTCTCATCTACACAATAGATTTGTGAATCTTTATGCCCTATGAGTCCATTTGGAGATAGAATTAACAGTTTTACCCCTATGATATACTACTAACTGCCTTAAATGAAGTTTAATGATCCTTAGTGAGTTATTAATTGATTCTTCCATGATGTAATGGTTAAATTAGTGAAATCGCACAACAATATAGTAATGTATCCAAAGGAATCTGGGAACTGATGTATCTCTACAAATAGAAGTAATTTATTTTTTCTTTCCAGTGTATTTCACTATGATTTCTCTTTGTAAATGCACCTTAGAGAATAGAAGATATTATCCAAAATCAATGAATTACTCCATATGGACTGTTTCAGGGTATGCACTTATGTTATTTTGGAGAATAACTAAAAATATGATTGAACATTTTGTATACTTAGTGCTAAAGCCCCATAAGATTAAAATTTTCATATGTGGTTTCATTTTATGAAGTTTTGCATTTGTGGAGGTAAGGGAATTCTCAATAATGTTTCTTTTGCAACAATCTACATTTAAGTACATTACAAATATGTGATAACAAGTACCAAGGGCTTTTTATTCAGTTCAAATTGCATACAGACCAACTGCTGACACCAGCCACCAAGATCTGTACATGATTTGAGAGCAAACCATGTTAATAAGCCTGTGGAGTTATATGCCATCACTAATTGCAGTCCATGGGAATCACTTCTAATGGCTGTGGTTATCCTTGATTTGGAGACAAGAAATTTCAAGGGATATTTTTAGTGGTAAATTTTGTTGCAAATTTGGTCACTGGTAAATAACAAAATGTACTCTAACTTAGAAAGGGGAACCAAAGTCATTGAATTAAAAGGGAATGTCCAAGGATTCTCTTCTCCATTCATTTCCAATAGCCTAGAGACTGAAGTTCAGTGCTGAGAGGCAAGTTGGGATTTTTAACTCAGTATGCCAATATGGCAAATGTCCAGAGCATGATCACAAAACAGCTGTTTTCCTCCATAACAGGGTGAATTATAGTGCATAGTGGAGCCAACAAACCTCTTAACATTTGTGCAAAAGTTTCTTTTGCCAGCCAGGGAGCAACCATTAATAAGCATTGGCTTTGGAAGACTTGGCATCTATTTAACTATTTGCTGGTGACACAAGACTTTCTTATAAGTTTTCTCAAATATTTCCTTTAGGATTTAAGATGACGATGAGGCAAGAGCATCACAAATGAAGACAGATATGTACTTTTTATAAAATGCCTTTATGAAATACACATCATGATTTTGAGGTTCTTATTGATATGATAGAAGTAAGAGTTCTCAAATCAGTATCACTAGTATCTGAGATATGTCATGCAGTAATACCTTCATTCACAAAAGCATCTGTTTGCAAACCATTCCATTCTAAAACAAAAGCATTTGAAAGTTTTGTGTCTGTTCACAAACTACACCTTGGGTGACAAGCACACCCATGGCCATCTTTCCCATGCAAACACAAACTGGGCCATTTTCCCAAAATTGTAACGCAAATTAACTTACTGAACTGAGGTACCACTGTACCCAATAATATGTCAGACACAAATAATCAGGAAACCATGGAGAGACATCATTAACAAGATCAGAAAATCTGGAGGCTGCATGAAGTTAGGCTTCATTCTTGACCTTGAGATTTAATGGACTCAACTTTGGAAAAAATCATAATTGAATTAAGAGTTTTGGTTACTAACTACAGCAAAATTTAATGAATAGGAAAAAATGAGACATTTGAATATGAAGGCCGTTACTTTTCCTATAGAAAAATCTGTGACGGAAAGCTAAAAATAAGACTTCAAAATGGAAAGTTATCAAAAATTAGCATTGTGTCTTTCCTTTTTGTGGTCTAAACATTGAACTCCTGGATCTGAGGCTAGAGCTGATATTTTCATATCCATTGTCACAATAACCAGAATTACATGAATTTTCTTTTCAGGTGTATATATTTCTTTCTCATAACTCTTGAATTTGTGACATTGACAAATATCCCAAGGTAAATATTTTAATAAAGATAGAAAGAACATCATCAGCATTTTTGCAATTATTAACATTTTAAATCTTAAAGCTTTAATTCTCTGGTCCTATCTGTGAAATTTTTCAGAACTACATGTATGGTTCCTACTCCAGGAATTGGATAGGGTAAGGCTTCTTTATTTTTGAAAAGTGAAATGTGATGTTCACAGAAATTTTAGAATGATTTATTAAATGATTTATGCATTGTAAAGGTACTATATTTCCCTTGGAAATTGCAAACTCTTTGGAAATTAGCATTATTTTTGTGTCCCAAAGTTTGAACCTCTGTAAGAACTTGCTGCAATACTATTGAAGCCAAGTCACCCATTACAGTAACCAAGTGCAGATAATCTGTGCACTTTATATCACACATTTATTTTAAACCAAATATACTTCTAAAAATCTTGACTGATCCATTCCATTTATTTTTTTAAATTCTTTTATTGGTACATTTTAGGTATATAATACGTTTACATTTATCATTGGGTGCATATACCGGTACATGATGTATCTTAGTTCTTATTTTTTTCCCCATTACCTGTGCGCCCTTCACCCCCTCCACCCTTCCCTATTTACAGAGATTTCAATTCCATTTTTTTCTTTTCTCATCATTTTTCCTTTTCCTTCTTCCCTTTCGCCTTCCCCTCCCACCACCCCTACACCTTTGGACCTTTTCTTATTTCAAATTATTAACTATTCATTTTAATCATTTTAATCCTCATTTACACTTTCAGTCCATTCCATTTCTGCTCTGTGTTGTGGGCTGAGTGTTTGTATCCTCCAAAATTTGTATGTTGAAATTCTAAATTCCAATAGGAAGGTATTAGTACATGAGGACTTGGGAGATCATTTAAGTAGTAAGATTCAAGCCCTTGTAGTATTGGTGCTTTGATAAGAAGGGGCATAGAAACAATCTCTCACTCTGTCCTCTTCCTGCTCTCTCTTCCTCTCCCTGTCCCAGTCACTCTCCTCCTCCTCCCTTCCTGCCCCATTCCCTCCCTCCCTTTCCTGTCACTCTCCTTCTTCTTTCTCATCTTCCTTCCTCTCTCCCTCTCTCTGTTCTGGGCCACATGCGATATGACATGAAGGCAGCGCTCTGCAAAGCAGGAATTGTGCCTTTACCTTCATTTGCCAATGTCTTCATCTTAGCCACCAGAACTGTGAGAAATAAGTGTTGTCTGAACCAGACAGTCTATGATATCCCATTTGAGCTGGCCAGGCTGACTGACTTAACATGTTCTGTTCATCATCCACCTGTGGACTTTGGCCTCCAAGTTTAGTGAGCTAGTCATTTGCCTTTCCTGAAGGGTCATTCTATTTCCCTCTTACAGTTGTAATATTTTATTCTTCCTGGTTAGATAGTTCTTAGAAAGTTGTCTATATAACACTCTTCATTTAATTTTTTTTCATTTTCTGGTGAGCTAATTAGAATCGGGGCAAATCTTCTTTCTCTTATTTATTACTGTAGACCCAGACCTAGAACAGTATCAGTGTAGTGATGTGGCTTAAATCGTATCTCCTGGAATTTCATGTCCACCTGAAATTTCAGAAAAGAACATTATTTGTAATTACTTATCTTTAATTTTCCTTTTTAAATTTTCTGTGAAATAACTCCTTCTTTCACAAAAGATGTGTCTATTCTGTCAAGTGATTTTCTGACATGTATTGAAGTTTTCATATTTTATCACAAATTTTATATAAATTGTTGATTTTTAGAATCATAAACCCAGCTAGTCATGGGGTATATCTCACATATCTGAAGTGCTATATTCAATTTGTTAAATTTTTCTTAAAGATTTTTACATTTAATTTAATGAGGAATATCATTTGGGCATTTTATTATTTAGTATTTTTGTCTTTCTTGTCATCAGGGGAATGCAGGATTAGTTAAATGACTTGAGAAGTTTTCTCTTTTCTACTGTCTTATATAAATGTGTCTTATATAAATGTGTAAGAAAGGTGTTAATTCTTCCTTAAACGTTAGGCAAAGCAGCAGTGATTTGAAATTTTCATCATGGAAACATCTTAATTACAAAGTTATTTAATAACGATAGGGCTATACTTTGTTTTATTTCTTCTTGAGTTAGTTTTGGCAATTTTTGTCTTTCCAAGAAATTGTATCACCTGATGTTGTTTCTAATATTTCAGGATTATTCTTGTAAATCCATGTAAGATTTGTAATGATGCTCTGCTTCAACTGAGAAGGTGATTATTAATAATTTCCTTGATAAAGAGATTGGTTTCACTAATATTCTGAGTTGCTATTTTTTTTTCTATTTCATAGATTTCCCTTGTCCCACGTATTTTGGGTTGAATTTTTTCTTATTTTTATAATTTACTATAATTGGAAAGCATCATTGGCTTGAAACTTGTCTTATTTTGTAATGTTAGCATTTAATGCTATAAATTTCCTGTGAAGCACTCTTTTATCCTCATCCCACAAATTTTCTTGTATATTCATTTTCACTTTGTCCAGGGTATTTTTAACAATTTTCTGTGGTTTGTCTTTTGAACCTTGCACTATTTGAAAGTATGCTGCTGAGTATTCAAATAATTTGGAGTTTTCCAGAACTTTCTGTTGCTGATCTTTGCTCATTCCACTGTTGTTATTATTTCTTTAGTATTACAGTATTTTTAATTTTATTGAGGATTGCTTTATTATTCAAAATTTCATAAGTTTAGGGATTATTCCATATATACTCAAAAATAATGTGAATTCTGTATTTTTGTTGAATATGTTCTATAAATGTCAGTAAAGTCAAGTTGATTAATAGTGCACTGCTTGTGCTCTCTTCTATAAATTAATATGAAAAATATATTTAGATGTATTACTAAAATGGAATTATATATTTCTTCTTTTAGTTCTGTCAACTGTAATTGATACATTTTGAAGCACTTTTGTGTTTTTACATGTTTAGGATTTCTTTTCATTTTTGAGCTGATCTCTTTATGTGATATTTTCCTTTTTCTGGGTAATACTTCCTATAAACTCTATCAGATATTGACACAACCAGGTCTGCTTACACAATTCATACAATCCAGTCACCATTATTTCTTAGAGCTTCACTCTTTGTTCTCAACTCACTGACAATTCACAGGACTCTTTGGAATGCTTCCTCTATATTCTGCCATCTAGAATCTGTCTCCAAGCAGAAGTTGGACAAGTTTTGAGCTCTGCTCCTTTAATTTATTTAATTTATCGCTCATACCATACTAATTGTAGAGTGCCCCTGGGTTTAATTCTCAGGGCTGCAAAAAAGACAGCAAAGAAAGGGGAGGCCAGGAAAGAGAAAGGGAGGTCAAGGAGCTTCACAGAAAACTTCACCAGGAAGTGGTGCAATATATATATATATATATATATATATATTATTTTTTTAAATAGAGCAGGGAATCAATAACTAGGTTGAAGGAGAGCATATGCAGATCCACTTTTCCTTTAAGCATATTTTGTGTACCCTATCCCAAAGGTATGAGTGGCTTTTCCAGTTTGGTCTTAGGCCTTACTTCTTGCTGATCTGGCACAGCTGCAAGGGAAGGGTAAGCGCTGCATGTGCAGAAAGTGAGAGGGGCTGTTGCTGGGGACTTTGGAAGCTGTGTAGGGAACATCATCTATCATTTAGGTCCCTTCAAGTATTGACCTGAGGGCATCTGGATCATCATTTGGGTAAGACTGTATCTCTAAATTGTTCTTGGGACGTGCGTCCATGCATGTGAGTGTTTGTATATATTTTGATTATAAGCTTTAGTGAGTCTCTGCTCAACTCAAATATTGATTCAGTCCTGACCTTTAGAGCTTTTCAGCTGAGCTTTTTAGCTCCCTCCCTATAAACCTCTAGAGTTTGGGCAGTGTTTTGAAATGGAGACTGGCTATGTGTTTGAGATCTCTGAAATTGTCAGTTTTACCACTCCAGCTTCCTGTGGATGCTAAAATTCCTGCTGCTTCTGTCTCCAACCATAGCTCCTGACCCACCTTGGGTTCTTAGCCTCTTCCTTGCACTAGTATGGGCCCACACTGCCCTTTGCAGAGCCTCTGTGCAAACCAAGTGGCTATCCAGCATCCGATCTGGGGCTTCTGTCCCTTGCTTATTTTTTCAGTCTCCCTTCATATAGTAGTCATTTCCTCATGGTTCTATTATTTATTTTATTCTGACTATTCAAAGTTTCCAACAAAATGCTTCCTGCTGCCTGGCCTCTGAATTGAGCACACATATGAGGGAAAGAGTATCTGCTCTCTAGGGACTCCTCAAAACCCCACAGCTATCACTGAAAGTCCTGGCACCTGTTAACAGCTCCAGGGTCTTCTCTCTACCCAGAAGCTTCCTGATAACTGGTCTAGGCTCCATTCAGAACCACCAGAGATGCATGCTCCCCACACCCGGAAGAGGTAAATTAGAATGAAACCAGAAAAAAGCAATAGCAAGAATAGGCTGAATATCAGCTTGCTTCTGCTCAGTATTCCACTTTGTGAAATATTAAGTTATTTAGCTCTTGCTACCTGACACAGCTCTCTGATGCCTTTCAAATATGTTATTTGTAGTTTGTATGGAACTCATTAACTCTTGTCAGCAAGAACCAGTGACTTGTCCAGACTTAATGATTCCTACTCTGAAATGTAAGCTTTACTTTTTACTGCTATGGCTTGTATCTAGATGTCTCCCCAAAGCTTCTTGCAGTCATAGTGGGGCTTTTTGGAAGTGGCAGGATCTATGGTCTGTTATGCTAGAGTCAAAGATGTAAGGTTGGGATTAGTTCATGGTGAAATTCTATGCTACTATTAAGAGTGTGAGTGCTACCTACTCCTAGGGTGGGTAGCCTAGATAAAGTATGAGACAGGAAGATGGCTACCGCTTTTGTTTGTCACTTGTAGCTTGCTTCTTGCTGCCTTCTGCCTTCCATGAATTGTTTCTCCTGTTCAATGAACCTCCTGTGCAATGGTCCCATGCCACCCTGCCCACTGTGAACTCAAACCTCTACAAACTGTAAACCAAACAAACGTTTCCTTCTTTAACTTTGGACATCAGTATTTTGTCTCAGCAGAGAGAAAAGTATGTAAGACATGGACAAATATATGTCAATAATTGACATCAGTAAGAGTGTAATAAATTAATATTATTTCTTTCAAATATAGCATGTGATATTCTTACCAAAAATATTTAACCTGAATTTAATGAAGGACTTCAGTGTAATTATAAGGAAACGATCAGACAAATTCATAATGTGGGACTTTCATCATGACAACTGGCCTTGAATCTTCAAATTTTTTATGAATAAAAATGAAGAAACTATTCCAACTCTAAAGATACATTACATGTAATCCAGGTGTGGTAGCACACACCTGTATTCCTAACACTGTAGAAGGCTGAGGGCTGAGGCAGAAAGGTGGCAAGTTTAATGCTAGCCTAGGCAGTTATCAACATCATGGCATTACCTGTCTCGAAGTGGAGGGGGCTGATGATGCAGCTAATGAGAGGCCCTGGGTTCAATCCCAGTACTGCAAAAACAGAAAAAAATACCTTGCAAATAAACAAAATATGTGAGACTTTCACATTTAGTTAAGAGAAAAAACTTACAGAAATCATTTTAAATGCAATGTAGTAGATTGTTATTTTTAGTTGTTAGTGATACTGAGCTTATATAAAAGAAAGTACTCAACTGTAAAAAAATTATGCTGAATTATGCCAATATATCATAAAATCTGCATCTTTTCATCACAATTACAAATATATGTCTGATGGTGCAATGATGAGCAAATATGTATATCTATATACATGCAGAAATAAAAGTCAATAATGATAGTACAGCAGCATTTTCTTTGCAAGTCTCCAGTATGAACACATTTCAGTTGCCATGATTTAGTTAAATAAGTCCCTGTAGAATATGATTCAGTTTAAATTACCAAACTGTGTTGATTATGACTATTTAAAGTAAAAAAAAAAACAAATCACTGCTAGCTCTTCAGTCCATAAACAGATGCATATCATTATTGGTGACACTGATACTCACAACTTATTTGTGTTCGGTCACTGTTCACCTATTATTCAGTTTACTTATGTGGGTTAAGCACTGACTTCCACAGGACATGTTCAAGAATAGGTAACTAAAAGAAATAATTTAACAAAATTGTTGAACATGCAGCAGAGTAACAAAACAGGGACTGGGGACTTAGCTCAGTGGCACCTTGCTTACCTCACAAGCACAAGGTCCTGAGTTCAATCTCCATACCAGAAAAAAATGAAAGAAAGAAAGAAAGAAAGAAACAAACAGAAATGGTCAGTGTTTGACATGAAATTTGGTTCAAATATAAGTAAGTTACAGAAGAAATATCTGACCATGGGAATTTTGACACCGCCACTGACTATGCCCCCAGAGGTACTAAGGACAAGCTTCCTAATCTAAGTGAGGAAAGTCACTATAGAAAAAGCATAAAGCTGTCACAGATGAAGTGATGACAGGAAAAAACAAACAAGCAATATACATATATAAAATACTATATGTCTCATAAGAGCAAAACAATGGAAATTATCTAAATTTTCATCAATAATTTATTAGAGAAATTGTGTGATAGCATAAATTAGCTTTTCCTCTTTGCTTGCTTGATTTCTTTCTTTTTCTCACTTCTCTTCTCTAGATTACTTCCCCTAACACTCTGTATCAGTTTTCAAGGGGATTCCAAAATAACGCAAATATACTCTGAGTAACTTTTGATATTTTGGCTGAAAAATATTTGGTCTGTTAGGTAAAGACCAAGCTCTAGCCACCATGATGTAATAAAAATTGCTTAAACTATTGCTTTACACTGCTTAAAATGCATTTCTTTTCCTTAAATTTTTTTTACTAACATTTTATCACCATTTATCACCAACTTTGGGGGCCAAGAGAAAATAAAAATTCTATATGTATATATGTAGTGGCAGTAGTTTGGTCCAGTCATAGGTGGTAAAAATAAAAAACTATGGAAAGCTACACTAATCAAAGGTGTATCAAACAATATCATACTATATTATCCTAAATGTTAATGTTTAACTCTTTATTTAAACATAGTGTTTTATTTAGAAATATCTCCTTTGTGATGTAACAAGATGTTTTAATATGATTGAATTCCTTTTTTTAAATATATATATTTATTGGTACATTTTAGGTATAAAATACATTAACACTTATCACTGGGTGTTTGTACCAGAACATGATGCATCTTAGTTTTTATTTTTTCTCCCATTACCTGTGCACCCTTCATCCCCTCCACCCTTCCCTAGCTACACAGAGTTTAATTCCATTTTTTTCTCATAATTTTTTTCTTTCCCTTCTTCCCCTTCCCCTTTCCCTTCCACCATCCCCAAACCCTAGGACCTTTTCTTATTTGAAATTATCAATTATTGATTTTAATCATTTTCATCCTTATTTACACTTTCAATTTCTCACACTAGAGAAACTATTTGTTATTTACACATGTGTGTACTATTTATTTCACTTAAGAGTATGGCCTTGGGCCGGGGATTTAGCTCAGTGGTTCCGCCATCTGTCTTGCAAGCACCCAAGTTTGATCCCCAGTACCAAAAAAAAAAAAAGAAAAAAAATTAAGAGTATGGCCTCAATATGCATCCATTTAGCTATAAATGTCTCTAGTTTCTCATTCTTTATGACTGAGTAGTACTCCATTTTATAAAAAAAACACATCTTTTTTATTCAGTTTCCAGTTGATGGGCACTTGGGCTATTTCCAAGCTTTAGCTATTACAAATTGTGCCACTATAAACATAGGTCCACATATATCACTGTGGTATGATTCTTTTAATTCTTTGGGGAAGATTCCCAGTAGGGGAATAGCTGGGTCAAATGGGACCTGTATTCCTAGTTCTTTGAGGTATCGCCATACTGATTTCCACAGTGGTTGCACCAATCTACATTCCCACCAACAATGGAGAAGGGTTCCTTCCTCTCCACACCCCCACCAGCATTTGTTATTGGTTGATTTCTTGATAGCAGCCATTCTTTGTGCGGTGAGGTGGGATCTCAGTGTTGTTTTTATATGAGCCTCTTGAATGACCAGTGATGTTGAACATTTTTTCATATATATACTTGCTGTTTTTACTTCTTTGTCTGAGAAATATCTGTTCATTTTGGATGCCCATTTTTGAATTGGGTCTTTGAATTTAGGAGGTCTGATTTTTTTCAGTTCTTTATATATTCTTGATAGTAGACCTTTGTCTGAGCTACAGCTGCTAAGTATTTCTTCCCACATTGTAGGTTGTCTCTTAGCTCTGTTGGTAGTTTCTCTTGCACTGCAGAAGCTTTTTAATATGATGAGATCCCAGTTGTTGATTCTTTGTGCTAGCTCCCGTGCTATTGAAGATTTGTTCATAAGGTCTTTTCCTGTGCCAATGTCATCAAGAGTTCTACCTAACTTATCATCCAGCAAATTTAGTGTTTCTGACTTAATATTTAGATCTTTAATCCACTTTGATCTTAGTTTAGTGTGCGGTCATAGGTATGGGTCTAGTTTTAATTTCTGACAGGTTGAAATCCAGTTTTTCCAACACCATTAATTAAATAGGCTATGTTTCCTCCAATGAGGGTGGTTGGTTCCTTTGCCAAAGATGAGGTGACTGAGTATGTCTGGAGTTGTTTCAGCATCTTTTAATCTATTCCACTGATCTTCAGGTTTGTTTCTTTGCCAGTACCATTTTATCACAGTAGCTTTGTAGTATAGTTTCAAGTTGTATATTGTGATGCCCCCAGCCATGTTTCTGTTGCCTAGAATTGCTTTTGCTATTCTAGGATTCTTCTGTTTCCAAACGAATTTTTGGATTATTTTCTCTAGTTCTGTGAAGTATATTGTTGGAATTTCAATTGGCACTGCATTGAATCTATACAGTAGTTTTGGAAGTATGGCCATTTTCACTATATTGGTTCTTCCTACCCAGGAACAAGGGATATCTTTCCATTTTCTTATATCCTCTTCAATCTCCTTCTTCAGAATGCTGTAGTTTTCAGTGTAGAGGTATTTTGCTTCTTTTGTTAGGCTGATTCCTAGATATTTCATTTTTTAGATGCTATTGTAAAAGGAATTATTTCCCAAATTTCTCTTTCAATGGGTCTGCTATTTGCATATAAAAAGGCTATTGTTTTTTGAGTGTTAACCTTGTATCCAGCTACTCTACTGAATCTGTCAATTAGGTCTAGAAGACTTTTGACTGAGTTTTTTGGGTCTTCAATGTTAAGTATCATATCATCAACAAATAATGACAGTTTAACTTCTTCCTTTCCTATCTGTATTCCTTTTATTTCTTTCTCTTGTCCAATGGCTATGGCTAATGTTTCCAGAAAAATATTGAACAGGAGTGGTGATAGTGGGCATCCTTGTCTTATTCCTGATTTTAGTGTGAAAGTTTTCAGTTTTTGACCATTTAGTGTGATGTTGGCTGTTGGGTTTTCATAGATAGCCTTAATCAGGTTGAGATAAAGACCTCCTATGCCAATTTTCTGCAGCATTTTTATCATGAATGGGTGTTGGATTTTGTCAAATGCTTTTTCTGCATCTATTGAGATGATCATGTGGTTTTTGTCCTTGACTCTGTTAATATAGTGTATTACATTTATTGATTTATGGATGTTGAACCATCCTTGCATCCCTGGGATAAATCCAACTTGGTCAGGGTGTATGATCTTCTTGATGACACTCTGTATTCTGTTTGCCAGTATCTTGTTGAGGATTTTTGCATCTATGTTCATTAGGGAGATTGGCCTGTAGTTCTCTTTTTGGGTTGGGTCTTTCCCTGGTTTGGGAATCAAAGTAACACTTGCTTCCAGGAATGAATTTGGAAGCCTTGCTTCCCTTTCAATTTCCTTGATGAATTTAAATAGTAATGGTGTTAGTTCTTCTTTAAATGTCTTGTAGAATTCAGCAATGAAGCCATCAGGACCTGGACATTTTTTGGTGGTAAGTTTTTTATTACATTTTCAATTTCACTCATTGTAATTGGGGTGTTTAGAAGTTCTATATCATCTTCATTTAATTTTGGCATTTCATATGTATCTAGGAATCTGTCCATTTCTTCTGTGTTTTCCATTTTATTAGAGTACAGGTTCTCAAAGTAGGTATTGATGATTCTCTGGATTTCTGCTGGATTTGTTATGGCTTTGCCTTTTTCATTCTTAATAGCATGTATTTGAGCCTTTTCTTTCCTTTTTTTTTGATAAGGTTGGCTAAAGGTTTATCAATTTTATTTATTCTTTCAAAAAACCAACTCTTTGATTCATTGATTTATTGTAAAATCATTCTCTTAGTCTCCACTGCATTGATTTCTTCTCGGATCTTTATCATTTCCTTTCTTGTACGAGCTTTGGGTTTGTTATGCTCTTCTTTTTCTAGGAGCTTGAGGTTCTGCATTAAGTTATTTAACTGAATTCTCTCTGTTGTCCTAATATGGGAATTCACTGCTATGAATTTCCCATGTAGAGCTGCTTTCATTGTGTCCCACAGATTCCTGTATGTTGAACTGGCATTTTCATTTACTTGTAGAAACTGTCTAATTTCTTCTTTAATTTCCTCTGTGACCCATTGGTTGTTCAGGAGGGTGTTGTTCAATTTCCATGTGTTTGTGGGTGCTTTGCAGTTTCTTATGTTATTGATCTCCAATTGTATTGCACTATGGTCTGATAATATATAGGGGATAACTTTGATTCTTTTACATTTACTTAGATATGTCCTATAAGCTAGCATGTGACCTATTTTCGAGAATGACCCGTGTGCAGCTGAAAAGAATGTGTATTCTGATTTTGTGGGGTGGAACACTCTGTAAACATCTATTAAGTCTATTTGTTCAACAGCTTCATTTAGTTCTAGAATTACATTGTTAATTTTGTTCCTAGTCAATCTGTCTATTTGTGATAGAGGGGTGTTGAGGTCCCCCACTACAGTTGTATTAGTGCCTATTTGGTTTTTCATGTCTACTAATATTTGCTTTGTATAGTTGGGGCCATTTGTATTTGGTGCATATGTATTTAGGATTGTCATCTCTTCCTCCTGGATTGTTCCTTTCACAAGGATGTAGTGAACATCTTTGTCTCTCTTAATTATTTTTGGTTTGAAATCTACTTTGTCTGCAAATAAGATTGCTACGTCTGCTTTTTTCTGGGTTCCTGTTGCGTGGAGAACTCTTTTCCATCCTTTTACTTTCAGTCTATGGATTTCCTTTTAATTTAGGTGTGTTTCTTGTATACAACATATTGCTGGGTTTTGCTTCTTAATCCATTCTGCCAGTCTATTTCTTTTGATTGGTGAATTGAGGCCATTAACATTGATAGTTATAATTGAGAGATATTGACTCGTCCTTGTCATGACGTTTTACTGTTGTTGGCTCTTTTCTTATTTTCCCCCCTTTTGCTTTAGTGTCTTACCTTGCATGGTGCCTTCTCTCTGCTGGGCCTCATGGAGTTATGACCTTCATTGTCTTTTTCTAGGATATTGCTTAAAATTGTTTGGAGTGCTGGTTTGGTGTTCATGAAATTTCTCAGGTGTTCTTTGTCCTGGAAGTATCTAATTTCCCCATCGATTTTGAAAGATAATTTTGCCAGATGAAACAGTCTAGGTTGGGAGTTTTTTTTCTTTTTTGGCTTGAAATACTTCACTCCAGGTTCTCCTTGATTTGAGGGTTTGTGTTGAGAAATATGCCATGATTGTAATGGGCTTTTCTTTGTAGGTGATTTGTTTCTTTTGTTTAACTGCCTATAGAATTTTGTTCTTCTGTTGGGTTTCTGGGATCTTGACTATTATATGTCTAGGTTTAGATTTTTTTGGTCATGACTGGTTGGAGTTCTATATGCCTCACTTATCTGTATGTCCAACTCTCTACCTCTGTCTGGGAAGTTATTTACTGTTATTTCTGTGAACAGTTTTTTTATGTCTGTTGTACTTTCTCCTGTTTTTTCATGGACTCCTATGAGTCTTATGTTATTCTTCTTTGCATCATCTAGAAGCTGTTGGATTGATTTCTCATGGTCCCTTACTATCTTTAAGAAATCTCTCTTTTCATAGTCCTTAACCCCAAACCTGTTTGCAATATCTGATATTCTGTCTTCAGATTCTCTTAGTCTGCTCTGTATGCTTTCAATGGAGTTTTTAATCTCCTAAATATCTGTTTGAATCTGTTTCATGGATTCCATTTCTTTCTTATGTTGAGCGATTATGTTTTCCATTTCTTTCTTATGCTGGGCATTCATGGCTTCCAGCATGTTTCTGATCTCATCTATTTTCTTATCTGTTTCTGCTCTAGAGCTTCTAATCATGTCTTTCACTCTGCTCACCATGTCCGTATTTATCTGGGAGATTATTTCTGTTTTGAAATTTTCTAGAGCCTCATGCATCTGCTTTGTAACTTCCTGTGCTATTAGTTCAGGGTGTCCAAGTGGTTGCTTATCAGACTTTTCCACCTCATTTCCCCCAGAATTTCCTTTTTGTGGCATAGAAGCCTGCGTTTGTGCCTTGCTTAAATGTCTTCTCATTTTTGTTTTTAGTACTGTCCTTGATTTAATTCCTGGGTTGATATTTCAAGATTGCTTAATGTAGGTATCTTTGTTGCTTGTGTTTAAAACCCTTGTGGAATGATTGCTTTTCAGAGGTGTCTTCTAGATATGGCTTGTGTTTGGGTTTTGAGACTCTAGTGACTCTGAAGCTATTATATTTTTCCTTATACCAGGAAGGAAAACTAATTAGATCAATCACAACATGTTAGCCCAAATGATATAGTCAGCAATACCATAGCATCAAGCACAGCTTAGAAAATGACAATATGTGGTGGTTATTAATCTATCACTTTTAACTATGTGAGTTAAATTAAAACCAAAGACCAACCCAACATAAGTCTATAATGAATAAACTCTTCAATATAGCATCTTTCTCCTTCGGGGTAGGGAGCTAAAAGAAGTTGGGGAGGGAGGGACAGGTAGAAAGATCAGGTAAGATTAGCGGTGAGGCCAGAAGACACAGAAAGTTCACACAAACTCTAAGAAGTTATTAAAGGCAAGAGAAAATGGCAGAATGAAAGAACAAAGATGTGAATAGAATCACCTAACAGCAACAGGGAGGCTAGATGCCAAATTTACTTTCCTTTAAACCTAATGATAATCAAGAGAAGGAAAAAGAGAAGAAAAGAACAGTAAGGGAGAAATCCGAATTCAGTGCTGAAAGGAACAAATGGGGAGATGAGGGGCAATGTGGGAGAGTAAGAGAATGAGAGAGATAAAGAAAAGATAAAAGAAAGAAAAGAAAGAAAAGTAAAACTTTGAAGAGTAGAAAAAGAGTAAAAATTAAGAATTAAAAATAAGAAAAAATTTTTTTTTTCTTTTTCGCAAATAGCAGTAGAAATTATGGGCCTCCTTCAGGGTATGTCTCTGTTGTCACCGTAGGCAACATAGGAATCCCTGTGCATATGTAAGTCAATGAGCCTCAGCAAGCCAGCAGCAGACCAAGTACAGTGGTCTGATGTGCCTTTATTGTAGAGATTCTCTTTACTTTTCTGCTGAGCTTCAGTTTTCTTCCAGAAGCCTGAGAAGCCCTCTTTCTGTTACTAACTTCTGCTCTATCTTGTGGCTCTCAGGACAAGGGTCTTTATAATCTCCTGTGCCTCTGTAGTATGGGACCAGGTAGCAGAAAAGCCAGAAGGTAGGTGGTGCACGGGGGGGGTGGGGGGGGTGGACCTGAGCGTTGGAGGCTTCTTGTCTTGTCTCACCGGGGCAGGTCGCTCTATGATTGAATTCTTAATGTGGAATTTTCTATTACTTACATTTTCTATTACTTAATGAATTCTTATACATACTAAAAATCACAATGCCCTAAATCATAATGAAAATTCTAAGGGAGAATCATTATTCTCCTCAGTACATGTACCTCATTTTTATTAGTTTTCACTGGATTGCATTCTAATATGCATTTAATGTAATTTTAAAATACTTGCAAAATGACAATGCAGAGTAAATAAGTACTCCTATATTAATAATTCTTTACTCCTGAACCAAGTTCTAGGTAATGAAGAGAGAGCATCTGGTTGAGAATTACATTGAATGTAGGCAAAGTTCTGAGAGGCACTGGATCCATTTTCTTAAAGTCTGATGGTGCAATAACAAGCAAATATTATTATGGTAGAAAAAAATTTTCCCTTAATGATAGCATCTATGATATTTATTTTGTTAACAAAAATAATGAAGCAAATATGATGAAATTAATGTTTAAAAATTCAGCATTGACCACATTGGGATAAAAAGTAAGATATAAACTAATCTATTGCAAAATGGACTTGAAACATTGAATCTAAAAATAAGATGACAGGTTTTTTTAATATTTATACGGTAGTAGAGAGGTAGACAGTTCAGGTGCACAATGTCAAGACAGGTTATGGCTTTCTTCTATCTTAATGCTTTACCATTCAGTGGGTGTTTGCCTAACTTGTGTCATTGGGGCTAACCAATTGTAGCACTCCCTTGTAGTCTGTGGCAGTGGAGATAGGGAGTGTAGCAAGCAAATGCTTTTTTTCAGGGAACTGATATGGAGATAGTGCATACCACTTTTCCTCCTACTACATTTGAGAAGACTTAGTCATATGTCTACATATAGTTACAAGAGGACTGTGGAAAGCATCTTTAATCTGGCAGCCAAGGGCATTGCTAAAGCTGTTGGAACAGGAGTAGTTTCTGCTACAATATGGACAAGGGATAGAATGGAGTCATGGGAGAAATCAGTCATTGAATAATGCATGTCTATGGTATTGTATTGTATTATGTTATGGTATTTATACTATGGTTAAAACTTATGGACCAGTAATCAATTATTTGTTAATCACTTAGGAAGATGAATGAATTTAATAATAATACATTTTGCAAGTCATCTTTGTGGATTTTGCATTTCATTACTAAAGTGATAGAAGAGACGAACAGCATAAATAACAATGTTTTTGATTTCTGTCAGTCATTAAACCAATTACCCTGTAATATATTTAAAATAATATGGGAAAATATAGACAGTGAATTATTTATTTCCATATTAACAGTTAAATAATCAATATTTTAAAATATATTGTTAATAGATCATGATGAATCTGGAAAAGAATCCTTGATGGTATCCTAGGAAGTCTCATTTCTAACTCCAACAAAAGAGTTGAAATTGAGGGAAGAGAGAAAGGGGCTTACTATGTAGACATTGTTGACTTATAATGGTAGTATAATTTGTTGGGCATAAAAATCAGTAAAGTATTATTTAAAACAGACATTTTTGTAACAGATATACCAAAAGCAGTGAGTACACAAATGGATAGGAAGGTATGTTTATCAAATTATGGAAGACAAAGGTTAGAAAGCTAACCACAATATCCAATACATACTCAAAACTATGAAGTGAAAGTACCTTATGGAATTAGAAAATTAAATAAGATAATAAATTTATGTAAAAACACAAAATTTCTAACTGAAAATAGTTTTGAGATGTTTAACGTGCAAACAAAAGTATACAGTTTATAAAATAAGTGCAAAATTCAGTCTTAGCTTTGAGGATGGTTACCATCAACAACAGTTATTTTAGATTTTGTCTGGAAGACTCTGATGCCCTCTAGAACATAGGATGTAAAACCACTACAGCACTTTGCATTAGTTCTATAGTCTGGCCCAGAATGATCACATTGGGAATCTCCAATTTAAGAGACACAGTAACTGCCTATAATGTGTCTGTACAAAAACAATTAAAATGCAGAAATATCTGGAACTTGTAGAGGGAACCAGGAATATTTAATAATTAAAAAGCTTACTCTCTTGTATCACTGAAGTATTTTCCTTGGAAAGACAGAGTATATTACTGTTTTCTGTGTGACTCTAAATGTCAAAATTAAAATTTTTGCCTGTAAGTTAGAAGATAATGGATCATGTAAGGAAAACATTTCTAACAACTTTCAAAACTATACAGATTTTCAAAAATGGGAAGTTACTTCCTCCCAAAAGTTCAAAGACTAGGTCCTTCTCTAAAGAGTACCTAAACTTATTAAGAGTTGGGAGTATAGAAATGCTCCCCTTTTATTATTAAGTCATAACTTTGTCCCACTCCATTTTTCAGATATACATCAGTCATTGTTCATTGTTAAAAACAGTAACATGTACAGTGGTACCTTGCTTCACAAACTTAATTCGTTCCCCAAATCTGGGGAAGATGGAAGTGGCCCTGTGGGTCACCTAATATGGAGTTCATGAACTGAAACAAAATTTTGCCAAACTCTTCTGTTCACAACCTGAATTGTTTGTGAACAGATGCATTTGTGAACTGAAGTATTACTGTATATAGATAAAAATTATATGATACATGGAAACATATATCATACATCATTCATTAGCATCCTGTATCATATGTATCATATACCTCATATATTATCACTTTTGGACCATTGTCTTTTAGGTCCTTTTCCAGAAAGGAAATATGAACAAGGGTGATTAAAGGAAATTCTGTCACATTTTCTTATCACACTTGAAGATATGAAATACTCAATACAGGAAAAGTTCTTAGCCATCTCGTTTCATTAGTCAGAAGTAGGGAATTTGTAAACATGAGTCAGGCATTTTCATTGCACAATGATGAAAAGTTAGTGCTAGAATGTATTGGGCAACATCTAGGATGCAAAATACTCTGCTTCAAATGTGAATAGCACTACCCAGCCCATTAAGAAACACTGTTAGACATACTCCATGCTCAGAATTACTCTTGGTTACTGAGGAAAAATAGTATTGACTAGATTTTTTTTTTCAATTGTGTATATTTTTAAGAAAGCAAGCCAGTTCCCAGGAGAGATACATAAGGGTGGACAGGGCTCAGGAGCATAACCATATAAATAAATATCTGTTGGCAATGTCAAAATTGGGCTTCTTTATGTGAAGTAGAATGAGGGGAACGTTTCCAAGGGAATCTATGGAAGAACTTCAAAAGTTTTACTTCTACCTGGTATTGTGCTGTATTACATCATTATACATTTCATGATCTTCATAAACATTTTAGAAAATCTAAATTTAAAAAACATTTTTGTTGATGCCTTTCCATTATCACATCATGTACTTTTGGGTATAGGGAAAAAAGAAAAACCAGAATCAACAGAAAGACTTTTTTTTTCAGAAAAGCCTTTTAACAGGCAGTCTTCTTTGAAAAGACAAGTAAATATTTATGAAATTTTTGTTTGAAATATTAATTTAGAAGATTCTGTGTACCATTCTAACCTGTAATCTAGTAGAATAGAGATGAGGGTTGAGAGTCAAGGCAAATGTTTCATTACCAGTATTTAATCCCTGGAAAATTATTTTAATGCCTTTTGACTCTATCATTTGGTAAAGTAGAGGTAATTAACAACTGTTAAATAATTGTTTTATTACAATCAAGGGTATTTTTTGATGAACAACTTTTTTAAAAGCTATACAAGGGATTGAAAAGAGAGGAGTAGAATAGGGAAATAATCAAGATACATAACATACAGGTACAAATTCCCTATGATGAATGTTACGTTATGCTTATCTACAATGTACCAATAACATTAATTTAAAAATAATAAAAGAAATAAGTATATCATTGGTATACCACATGTTCTTAGTTGAGCATGATCTCAGTTACTACATGTTTATCCTTGCCCTCCTGGAATTCATAGGAGGGTAGGGGAGACAACGTATAGTGACACGTGTCATAGTGTAACAGAGCTGCAGGAATGATTTGTACACAGAATATGGGATTTAATAAATGATTATATTGATATTTTTTTAAAAAAACACAAATAGCAAGAATTTATTATTAAAGTCTGAGCTTCAGATTGTTTAGAATAAGTTAAGAGATATTTGTGGTTTGCTTCTCATTTCAAGATGTCAAATACTATATCTAACAATTCTCCAGAATTGTGGGATTATCTTAGAGTAATTTCAGTTATTTTTATAAAAAGTACACCTTTTTAATAATTTACATAAACTAGTAAAGGGAAAAAAATCAAAGAATAATGGATGTTAAACTGACTTGAGCTTTCTCCCCCAAGAAGCAACACACATATACATGTACACAAGTACACACACATTAGGTAACACATCAAAACTCTTATTAAAATTCAGTACAAAAGAAAACAGTACAAAAATAATACAAAACTAACTGATTAAATCCATTTAGAGCACATGAAAACAAATAAAAACATCTGGCTCCAGTATTATCCAAACTGTCCAGCTGAGTTAAGTCAAGCAAGAATATCAGTTTTTCTTAACATGTGAATTAAACATGGGATTAAAAACTCAACATGAAGGCAGAGGGGAAAATTACCCAGGATTCCAACCCTAAAATGCTCTAATAAATAAATAGTGTTTGTCTGGGTAGTTTTACTTGTCTGCTCAATGGACTTTAAGCAATTACTAATGGCCAAAATAGTATAGGTCATTCTAAATACAGAGATATAATTCACATTCTCTTCCTCTAACATGTAGACTGTTTTAATGGGAAATGCAAACACAATGAACAAATACAATGTAACAAAGTCTGTGATAAAGGATAAAGTTTGGAGGTAACAATTTTAAGAGATGCCTGATCTATACTGAGAGGCAAGGAAAGGATCATTGGAGGAGGAAACATCACCTTCAGTTTTGAAAGCTAAATCTACATGAGTCAGGTGAAATGGTGCAGGAACATTCCAGGAAGATAACATAGCAAGAGCTCAGGAGAGAGGTAGGAACTTGAGCCAATTTGTAAACCAAGCTGAAAAAAACCAGTATGGCTAAAAGATAGGATAGAAGTCTGAAAAGGAGTGGAGGTGCTGATGGATTATGCTCTGCGTCCCTTCTGAGACTGTATGATGAGTCAAGAATTTAAGGCACTTCAGGAGAGTGCTGTCTTTATTAGAGAAAACACTGGTTATTAACATTGTATTAAACTGATGTGAGGTTTCCAGATAATTGCATGAAAATCCTATTTTGTAGTAATAGTAAAAAATGACTTGGAAGATGTGTTTTGCCACTACTTATATTTTGATTGTTTTTTTTATTGGCATACTATGAAGTTGGAAATCTAGGATGTGCATGTGCAAATACTACATGCACAAACCATGAAGTAATGGTGAATTTTATATTATGAATTACTCATCCCTTTTTTCTAAACCATCTCACATTCAGGAATATTTGCAATTCGACATGTAAAATTTATTGAAGTTATAATTACCCTCTGTCAATCTAGAAGAACATTAACATTAAGATGACAATGATGAGATTTACTAATAGTAAAAAATATACATATTGGAAATTATGGAAAATTTGTTTACTGAGATAGATATGAAATATTGATGATGTAAAAACTGGGTGAAATTTATTCGGATTCAAATATAAGCCATTCTGCCTACATGTTGAATAGAATACATGTGAAACCCAATATATTTTTGTTTTTAGAGCCACAGATCTACAATAAAAATATTTTTTAAATGTTGCTTAGAAGTTCTGAATAAAGATTTCTGATTACTGGGTTTGTGACAAGTTCTTGGGGTTTAGTACTAATTGCCTGAAACCTCATCCATATTTCAAATAATATAAATTATTTTCAAATCCATTTTGTAAAAGAGCTAGAAGTAAAACAAGGCAAAACAAAAATAGTTTATAAATTGACCTTAGCCTAGTGAATCCCTCACAGAGTTGCTTTCTCTCATATCAAGACCTCCTCCCACTTCTGTCTATTTAATTACACCAGGAAGATTTGTTTGATCCTGTAAGACACAATTGCATGGCCTTCTCTTTGTCCTTATCTTATTTGACTTTATTTCTCTTCCCTTTCTAGACCACAAGCTTAAGCTTGTTCACTGTGAAAAAACAACCAGTATATATACATGCTTTAAAATATTATGGAATTTAATTTTATTAAAATATACATATCTATTTATGAAAGAATAGTAACACTAAGGATTTCCAGTATTTTGTCCTCTTTTCTATTTTATTTGTCAAAGACAAACTGCCACTTGTCGATGCCTAAGAAACATAGGAGATGATTCACTTTCCTATCACTGAGATGCTGTACCTAACACCCAAAACTTAAAGGAAAGGAGGTTTATTTTGGCTCAGTTTCACTAGATTCAGTCCATTTTTGGCCAGCTCTAAGGCAGAAACACTATGGCAGAATAGCACAGTGGAGAAAAACTGTTCATCACATGGAAGTCAGGAATCAGAGAGAATAAGGAGGAGCCAGGGACAAATTCAGATGCACCTCAAATAATCTGCCTCTTCCTAATTGGTCCCACCTCTGATTGTGAGACTATTGGGGAATAGTTTAGATCTAATCTATAACATTCTATCCCTGGTCCCCAAGAGTCTCAGCTCCATCTCATTGTGGAAAACGCATTTAGTCCATCCCTATGAGTCACCAAAGTCCTAACAGTTCCAGCATTGCTGTAAAGTCCTAATCCAGAGTCTTCTCTGCTACACAAAGCAAACTCTTAGCTTCCAGCATACAATGGCATAGGTTAAGCATTCCATTCCAAAGAAGAATAGGGAAATAGGCAGAAATCATATCAAGCAAGACTGAAACCCAGCAGGGCAAACATTAAATTCTATACTTCCATGTCTAGCAACCAAAGCTGAGGGAAGACCTGAACCAGAAAGGGTTTAGGCAGCCCTACTGAGACTGAGATCCCATGCATTTTAATTACTACTTTGTTAATTTAAAGGGATAATTTCTGCCTTGAGAGAAACATGCCGAATGTAATAGATAATAGTTAACCAGAATTCTTTTTATTATTGGAACTCCTTTTACATCCCTACCACACTCCAAATGATATACACATTATTTTTCTTTTAGCCTTACTGAAAATATTCTGAAATTTTATTTTTCACCTCTTCTGATCCAGTTATATGGGATAAGCATCTATACATAATGCTCATTCTTTGACTATTTACATTCCAGTTGAGTTCCTGATCTGGATGTAAGTGATTGAGTTGAGTCGTACTAAACCCAAAGTATACTCTGAATTCTTCCTTGGTGGGATAATTATGAATTTTGTTGTCATTTGTTTATTTACTTGCTTTAACCTTTACCTATTACTGTTTTCTGTATAATTTTGAATGTTAACCTACAGACTTTATTTGTTGCTGCTACAGTATGTTCTTTTATCAAGCACATGTTATTTGTGTATATTTGCAATATAAATAATGATGTTCATTTTGGAGAATTGGTATGCGCACAACATGTCTTGATCATTTTCAATTCCTTTAATCCCCCTCACTTTGCTCCTTTCTTCTCTTGATCCTCTTTTCCATCTCCAAGATCTGCAAGCACAACTCTTAATGTTACTATCCCACTTCAGCATTTCTCATCTAGTTTCTGCTGCCATAAAACACAAAGCATCTACATATATTCAACTGAGAAATTCTAGTCTCCATGTGGTATTGACTTTAGTCTTTGTAGCCATTTTAGAACAGACAGGTTGACTCATTTTCATGGAAATGTAATTTATTTACAACTATCAACATGGGTGGTGTGACAACTCATCTTCTTTTATACTTTAGATGAATATTTTACCTTATTGTTTTATTCCAGTCAGTATGTTTCACATCTTCCCACTGTGTTACACCTTTCCATCATTAATTATTTGCTTAAAAATGGGCAAAAAATACATACACAAAAGCAAATGAGCATTTTGATCAAATAAAACAAAAACATAGTCTTGCAAAAGTCTTATAAAAATGTCAGTAAGAATTTTGAGAACATTTTTTTATTTGGAATTGATAGCTTAAAGATGCTCCTAAATAGAGATCTTTATTTACCATATCCTTTTTAGAAGATTGACTTGGCTACTTAGATGTGTGGGAATTTGGAGATTGTATCCACATATAGGTAAGGAATTATATCCTATAGTATCTTACATGTCCTAAATGATTCAGTACCTTACATCAAAAGGTAATAATACAAATTTAGAGCTAACCAGGGACATAATTTAGATAAGCAATCAAATTTAGTATTTTTTTAAGGAAAAGAGAACTATGCCTCTATGGAAAAAATAGTTCATCATGAAAAATGTGATCTTTTTTACCTTACTCACATAAACAAATTTTATAATTCATAATAAAATATATGATGAGAGCGGGTCCATTTTGAAAGAGCAATAAATAATCTAACATTGAGCAATAAAGAATGAGGACAGTTCATCAGGAAGAGATACTTTCACTGGCATATTGTGGAAGAGAAGTAAATTTGTTTTCTAAAGCTACTCCACATGATACAGACTAATTTATTATTGCATTATTATTTCCCTCTAGAATTTAAAATAGTGTGGTTGGAAAAGATTATAGACTTATCAAAAGTTCTAAATCCCTAAATTTTTGTTGCATTGCATTTTCAATTCTTTACATACTAAGAGCAATAAAATGTTCCACGCTCTCTCCTTGTTTTTATTTTGGTTCAGAGACATTGCAGAGGCTGTCACAAAGAGGCTTCTGTAAACATGTGCTGAATCTAAAGTATCTATAAGTATAGAGATATATAATTCATGAGGAAAGAACAATACCTCCTAAATGAATGTCTTTTAGCACTATAACTGATTCCATGTAATTGTTATTATGCAGATGAGTTGGAAGCAGCTAAATATTGTGAGTTTCTAGCACAACATAATTAAATAAATACATTGTCCTTTGTGTTTCCAGGAAAGTGGCTATAGAACTGCATGATTTGGCTGTTCTTCAGGGCTAGTGGGAAACTGTGTCAGGGTATTTGTATACTCTGACGAATGAAAAATATATTTGGCAAATGACCTTACACTCTGAAATATAATGGAGAATAAAAAGTTATTGGACTGTGCATTAGTTCAAAGTAGTTCTTCACTGTGCATTGATATGTTATACTGCAATATTTGATGAAATATTTCAGGTGTACAATGACATACATATTCACAATTTTCATACTGCTTTTTGCTTTATGGCAAAATGATAATGTAAAGGTATGCCCAGATCAAAAGTATTCATTAATGAATATGCAAAAGTTCCAACAACGTGCAAAGTCAAATAAAAAGAGTTGAATAAATGGGATAAATGGTAGGTTATACAATAGAGAGGAATTTGTAGGGTGAGAACAGATTTGAATTCCATGGAGCAACCAAAATTATACCAACAAAATTTGTCAATCTTCAGATAAGAAGTAAAGAGAACTTTCTAAGTAATAACACAGTTCCACATAAATACAAGATTATCCCTTTGTGATTTATGTGAAGACACCCAAAATATCAACATAAATCAAGCAAGAATAACCTTGAGTGTATGGAAATAATAAATCTTCCATCCAGTCTTTAATCTTAGAACTCTGGTTATTTGACTATTAGTCAGAACAAAGTAGGCTGATGATACTGACATTTTAGACCAGATAATTCTTTGTTGTTAAGGGGCTGTCCTGTGTATCATAGGATGTTTAGTAACATCTATGCCCACTGCATAGATGCTAGATGCCTATTACACTCCCACTTAGTTATGACAAAAATGTCTGTGAACATTGCTGGCTGTTCACAGGGGATGATATCAGCAGTTGAATATCACAGATACAGACTCTGTCTGAAACACTATAAAATTTCAGAGACAGCAATGCTTAAAGGATTGTATATTACTGTTAATGGTTGAGCATCGGATCACATTTCCTCATGGACTAGTCTGAACCTTACACCAAGTTAATGAGAACCAGACTCCAATTTGTGTTCCCAGACTTTTGTAAGTGCTGTTGTATTTTCCTTCTATGAATATAACAAATTTTCTCTGTACTCCAGACTAATAAGTAGCCATTTTTTATTCATGAAAATTTAGTTGATACAAATATCTACATAGGATTCAAAGTAGAATAGATCACTCACAATTATGATAATTATGTAGAATTTTATGCTTTTTTACAATAAGAAGAGCAAAAAGCTTTATTTTCAAGTACCCAGACAAATGACAGCATAAACATCTGGCCTGCTGAAGGCAAAGTCATAAAAACTCAAACAGATATTGTGTTAGGTAACAAATACTCCCTTTTGGAACTAGAAATGAAATGATTGAGGAAATTCATTAAGATAGATGTACAGGAAATAGTTCATAATAATTATCTATTGATATCTCATGTTTGTTGTAAGAAGGACTGGTGAGAATCATAATACATATTATCAAGCTATTAACAGTATCATCATTTAATCATTTACATTCCTTCATCCATTTACTCTACATCTCTGCATCTTCTGTAACACCAGCAGGGGTTCAAATCAATTCTAAAGAATGTGTTACCTAATTTGAATGAGAAGAGGTGTAGTAAAATGTTTTACATCTTTTATGGGATTTATAACTCTATTGTTTCATGCAAAACACAGAATAGGCTTCATATCAACCACTGATGTTATCTTTCTCCTGAATATTCTATTTCTACCGTTTCACATTACCTTCCACTGATGTCCTAAGTTTGTACCTCATTAAGAAATCATATATGATTAGACATATATCCTTTTACCTTCTCATGTCAAATTCACTTGTATCTCTATCTACGTTTTTGTTGCTATTTATTCACTTGTTCCTGTAACTACCAATTTTTTCTGATTTTCCCCTTTTCTTTAGTTGAAGAATCCTGCCTCTAATTAAACTTGTCATGTGTACCCCGGTTTCAGTCCTCTTAAAACATGACTTCAGCAATTACCTATCTCTCTCCCATTTCTCTAGGAAAGTGAAGACAGCCTGAATTAAGACATATATGGGATTACAAGGAATATATAGGTGAAAGATGTAATAGAGGAACATCAATAGGATTTATTAATTGATTTCATATGGAAAACAAAGGAGTAGGATACAAAGAAAATTGTAGTACATTTTCAAACAACTAGAGAAATGCCATTGATGAGATTCATGGAAGGAAGAGAAGGGAAATTAATCTTAATGACTTTTGATGAACTCACAAAAAATATCACTTCTTTTCTTTCCAAATAGGGTCTGGAGAAGCCATAGCAAATTTCTCTCCACTTAACCCGTCTTAAGCATCTTATGAATCTAAGGATAGTCCAGTGGTGTTATTTTGAGAAGTGTCCTTTTACCACTCTTACTTTGGCAGAAACTTTTCTTCATATTCTAGTTAAAATAGCTCTGTGCCTAAGGGCACTTTGTATATTTCCCTTGATAATAGACTCTCAGTGATTTTTTTCCCCTTATCAGGGTGATGGTTCTATTTTCTGTTACTATGTAATCATAATAACTGTAATGAGCATAGAGAATTTTTTTAAAAAATTAAAATAAACATATATGATTGTGATTAAATATCACGTTTCAGTAATAGTTTATTCTTCCAAATACATAGTCAGGTGATATTTTCTCCACCTCATTGAATTAACAAAATATTAGACTTCTTTTTTCTCAGAACTATTTTTGACAGAATTTACTTACCAGTATATAGCTCTTATAAATGATTTCATCTACAGTATCCACATTGAAATTGATGGGGAGCTATGATCTTTATTCAAATTTGAAGCATGTAAGCTGGATTTAAATTGTGCTTTTCCACCAATTGTCAATATCTATTGCTTTGACAGTCTTGAAAACATAGCATGGTTTTTATACACACATGCACATACACAAACACAGGGACCCACAAAATGATTATAGATTTTTATAAACTATGATTGTTACAAAGTGATAGTATTTACAAGTTAAAATTCATGAGATCACTTCTTGATTGTAAAGACTGTTTTGGATACCTCCTTTGTATCAGTTGTGTATCACTGGCTTGGAAATGTAGAGTGAGAAAAAACTGAAGAAAGGTAACAATGGAGGCAAGCCCTTAATTCATATTGCAGTAAGTCATTGAAGTAAAAAAAATTTTGAAAAATCAGGACCCCCTCCTATCTGACCAGTCTTCATGATTGAGTGAGTGGCTATCAATTTCCTGGCATGATCTTGGCTAAAACTTGAGTGTCATTTCCCCATGAGCACACTTACCACATATCCAGTCATGTATTGTGACTTAGATAATATTCCTACTCTCCCTCAAATGAACTCTAAACTCAAATTTTAAAACTTCCAATAATCAAACACACTGAATTAACTTCCTAGGAGAGTTAGAGCTAATTAAACACCTTAACAAAGATTCTAAATTGTGACAAATGCTGTATCTTTCAGTTCTTTGCATATATGCTGCTTGCAAACTACAACCTGGATATAAAATTCTGAATAATTTTCTTTTGTAAAAATTTCAAAGAAAGGTGAGATGACATGAGACTACAACATTATTAGAAGAATAGCATTTGCCTTTAGGCTTGCCTAAAGTGGAGATGATCACATCGAGGATGACAAGTTTATTAGGTCTTGTGTGCTTCTAAGAGTACTATATATTTGCATTTCTCCCTTACCTGGGTGTTCAGTAATATTTATACATACAAAAATTGGTATATAAATATTGATGTTCTAAATTGACCTAGATTTTTACAATGAATTTTAACTGCTATTCTTTGAAATATTCATGGTAGAAAAATAGCTTCATCTTTATAAAAATGTTTAGTCTTCAATTTTGGCCCTTGGTTTAACATAGAAACTTCATAGAATAAATACTCTCTGAAACTCAAATCTTTTAGAAGTTTCCTTAAATGAAGTAAAGCAATAATTTCAAGTTATGACACAACCCAAGGATGGCATGTTATAGATGTTCCAGTAATAAAATACACAAATGTATTTACAACCTCAGAATTCTGCTGCAATATTTTGAATCTCTTACTTTAAAGCATTGCTTATTAAAATAGGTCAAAATTTAATTTTTCTATTTCTTTTCCAATTACTAAGAATACTTTCTTGTATCTCTAGCAGATAAAAGTGTCAAGAATATAAATTCTATTCATTTTCTCAGATATTGTGTTAAAATAGCATGAACTATCCTTATATCTTTAAATCAAGGATCATTGAGCACATTTATTGTTCTCAGCAAAGCAACAAAAGAAGAGTTAACATAAAAGAGTGCTATAGCAATTAGAAGATGTAGATTTATTTTCTGCCCTTATATTTTCTCCCCTCTTTGCAGTGCTGACTGTCCAACTAAGGGCAACCATCTACCACTGTGCTCCAGCTACAGGCCTGACTTACTTATCTTCTTACACAAGCATTCTTCCATCTCTACCATCCTGAAGTTTTCAGTCCACCTGTATCTTGTTTAGTAAAATTTACCAGGAGACCCTCAGGTAATATCAAAAGATGATAAATAGAAAGGATCTTTGTTCTCACCTATTGACTAGAGAATGTGTTATGTCATGAATAAATGAGGACTCTAAAAATTACAGATCTTTTTCTGTTTCCTTTTAATATTAGTGCGTTGTTCTTTGTTAAATGCTAAGCTTAATACTGGATACAGAGGAAAATCTACTCAGCCAGTAAATATCTATATCTCTCCCTGTTGCGTTTGCTACAGAAAGAAGTCCATCTTCATTTACATTTGCTATGTTCCCAACTGTTTTTGCACACTTATAGGCAAAAGTAAACATTAAGTTAAATATATTATATCTTTGTCTACATTGTAAGGTTGTCCTAAAGTTTCTGTATCTAATAATAATATTCTTGTAACTTATGTATATTTTTAACTTCATCTCACTCCAGTTGCAAACATTTAAATCTCTATTAAATAAACCATCTGTGCATTTTAAATTGCCCTGTTATTGTGATCTGTTTTATGTATAGCAATTACTTTAGCCTTATTTTATACCCTTAGTTTATCAAGACACAAGACCATGTTTTCAATGTACTCAATTCTTAACTTTTTAGCTTATTATTTTCACAATATTTGGTAAGCATTGTAGTTTACCAAACAGCAATTGTCTGACATTTATTGAAATAAACATCTCTCTGATCTAGAATGTTTCTTAGGATCTAATAAAAATAGTCACTGTCACTCTGCCTTTTTTTTTGTATTCAATTATACTAACATTTGATTTTGTATATAAAATGTTCTCTCACTTTTAAATGACTTTTGAAGTTACCTTAATGACTACTGATACTCAAACAAAATACCATTTTGTGAGAGAGAGAGATGAAGAATTTGATTCAACATATAGTGAAAAGTTCTGAAAGTCTTCCAGGAAAGGTCAACTCAAAAATAGTTGAATCTGATATAGAAGAGGTATTTTCCCTTACACCTGAGAGAGGATTTCATTTGTATGCATAGGATAGATTCTATTGTATACATTAAGCCAACTTTATGACAACAGAGAACCTTTGTAGGCTTTGAAAAATCAATGAAATTTTTTATTGGTAAAAGTAGCTAGTAAGACATGTAGTCCCTGGTTATCATCTTATGTTACAAGTGATAGCTTCAGCTATCAAGTTGCAAAATATAATTGATTTTTATAAAATCTTCCTCACCACAAAGCTGAACTCCCTCAAATAGATAGAGGTTATGGCCCTATAAGGATGTAATGCTAGTCTCCACTCTGAGCTTAAACAGCTAATGTTCAGCACTTGGGACCAATTTGGCTGCCATGAAAGAGCTTTGGACCAGTAATGGCCCTTCACTGGTGATCTGTATATCACTGCACTTAAGTTGTAGAATGCCAGAAGCGCTTTGGATGTGAATTTATTTTGTTACTGTGCTTAATGCACCCACTTGAATATTTACATGAGTAACTTTTCTGTCAAACAAATTTGTCTTTTGATCCTCAAGCACTTAAAAATAATGCTAATGAATAGGCAGTGGATAAAATTGTGTTCTGTTTGGTCAGAGTTTTTATTTTTTCATTAACATTGGAAACACCCTAAGCCTGAGAAATACTTGAAATTTATATTGGATGGAAACAAGTATATATAAAAATAAAAAAATATATAGACAAGATGTGCAGTTCATGTGACCTTGGCTTTCCATATCTTAGTTTACATAGTTCCCATGTATGGCCATGTATCTTATGCACTCCAACATTAAGGAGAACTGTTCACATCTGGTCTTCACAAAGGATAATCTTCCGGTATCTGATTAGAGGACAGTTACCATAGCAGTACAGAAACCACTGGCACCTATAGAAAAGAAGGAAGGGTGGACTTTGTTCAGGCCATCATTCTGTACACAATTGGTATTCAGTACATAGAGTCACTAGTACAGACAGTTTCAATGTAAGTACAAGGTTTAAGCCATCATTCTTAAATTGCATTGTTTTCTGTAGTTGACTAAATTAGTAAACCAGGTCCTTTTTGCTCTGAATTGAGGACTTTACTAGATGACAACTGATCATAGATGACAAGAGGTAAAATTCATTCTCTTGCACAAACTACTTGGAGTCTGGGAGAAAGTCAAAGCTCCTAAACTTCAAGGGACTGCACTAAGCTACCTGGTTAGCAATAGGTGTCAAAATTAGAGCTAGTATTTCCTTTACATGTATTATATTTCCAAAATTGCATTAATAAACTAAGTATCTTTGGCTTATTAATGTGTAGTCAGCCACCTCTCACCTGATGATTACAAGAAACATCACGGGGAAGTGACCTTACAATAGTAGACTCTTGGTTTTATTCTCTCAAGTCCATTCTGCTGTAGGGATTCTGCAGTTTTGATCTTGGCTTGTTAACCTCATTAGCATTGATTCTCAACACCTGTGCCTGTGCTTAGTTGGTGACCTAGGAAGCATGACTTTTTTTGTACCGGAGCACACCCTTCAAAATCATTTCTCTCGTGACTCAATGAAAGATAGAACCTGAAACAGTAAATTTGGAGTCGGGTGTGAATGTTGAATAGGTTAATACAAATGGCCTATTGATGTCTATATTTTATATTTCATGAAAAAAGTTTGGACAACAGGCAAAGGAATGGGAAATGAAGTTAATTGTTTTTCTTTTTCCTTTTTTCCTGTTGTGGTTGATGGGACTTTTTTAGCTTTTCTAATGAGATGGTGATTTACATGTCTTGGAGAACTGCTATCTCTGTGCCCTCTGTGCATGGTTTTAGTCTTGTAAATCTGAATTGGAGGCATATGTGAATCTAGAGCGGATGTATGCAGCTGGGCAAACCTTTTTGCCATTCCTCTTCCTTGGAATGATAATCCACATGCCAAAATTTCAAATGAGTTTAATACACATTTTCTTGATTAATGGAAAATGGCAGAGTGTAGGAGAATGAAACAGTTCGTGCTTTGCTTGATTAATTAATAAGGGACTCTCTTTTCCCAGCTTCAACTCATTATGCTAATGAAGTGTCATCAATTAGGCTTTCCCTTGATTATTGAATCTGTCAGGTAGTGCTCAGTGAAAATGTTGCATTCCTTTGCTATCTGGGTGGAATTGCCATTACAGCTTTTTACGAACTGCTCCTGCCATTAGCTGCCGTTTGTTCTATTTTCTCATTCTTGTATCTTTTTCTTGACCTTGAATGAGAGACAAGTTGGAAAAGCATAGAATGATCTGGAAAATGCCCTGTCTTGAAGAAGGGATCAAAAATATTTTAGCAAAATGATATATGCCGTTCTTCATTCAGAAATTATTTGTAATTCGTAATGCTATAGTAAATGAATCAAAAGAACATGTTTAACTTTCTTAACTAAATGTTTAGCATTGTCATTAGATTGGGTAAATAGTTCAGAAATGAATAATCATGAACCATTTCTCACTCTCATGTTAAATTTTAAGAATAAAGATTTTCAGAAGGAAATAATCTGAGAACGAAAGAGTGCATGCTAAAATATTTTATTCTATTCAAGTAAAGTTTTCCTTCTTTTGCAAATGCGAATATTGATTTTATTTGAAACCATTTAAATATGACAGAAATGTAAAACTAATAGAGCATAATCAAGCACAGCCTAGGGATTACATTTAGGAAACAAACGTGATGTTACATCTTAGTAGCCTTTTCTCTTCAAAAATGAAGCTCTGGCTATAGATCAATCTCATCATTTCATGTTGCCTAATTACCTATTAAGGAACACACTACTTTAAAATTAGGTAGTACTCATTAATTAGTCTGCTAAGCCATTAATAAAGGTTGTAAGTAGAAGAACTGAGTAAGGCACTAACAATCACCTATCCTACTCCCATTTTGGTAACTGATATCTTAGGGGAAAAATAATAATGAACTTGTTTAATTTTCTCTTTTAACATTACATAAGGAGACAAAATGATTTTATAGCTTTATGATGTGTCCTTAGCCCCGAAGAGAATTTTTTAACTAGTGATATCATCTGCTTAATTAATCCATCAATTTTTCAGTTTCCCTAAATGTAGACTGAGGAGATAATATTCATTCATGACACTTTTCTGAAGATATTGGAAATAATTAAATGGATAAGTAAATGGGATGTTCTATTATTTTCTTTTAGTAAATTCATTGGCCAGCTTTCCTGTCACTGGGACAAAATGCCTGACACGACTTAAAAGAAGGGAAGTTTATTTTGACTCACAGTTTCACAGGATTCAGCCTGTGGTTATCTATCTGACTCCAAGGCACAAATATCATGGTGCAAGGGCCCGGTGGAGGAAAGCTGCCCAACATATGGCAGCCAGGAAGCAGAGATAGCATGAAGAGCCAGAGGAAGATATGTTCTTCAAAGGCACACACTCAGTGATCCATCTCTTCCAATGGAGCCTCGCCTGCTAACAGTTTCCTCAAATATAAACTCATTAAAGGATTACTATAGTGATGAAAATAGTTCTCCATGATCCAATCATGTAGGAAAGCTCCACTTCCAAACACACTGAGACTTTGGGGCAGGTGCATTTTAGATCTAAGCCATAATAGTGAAAAAATATATATTTTATCTTGACTGATGTAAAGTTAAGAACACAATGATCTGTATAGAGAAGGAATGTTCTATTTGCCCAACTGATTAATTTCAATTTTTCTAGTAAAATAGAGTATACAAGTTTAAATATCACATAGTTTCTCTTATATGAAAAACTCAATAGATAAAATGTGAATTAAAAGACAGATAATAGGAAAAACAAGAGAAAGAAAAAAGTTACTGTTATCCAGCATGAGCAATGTATCTAAAAGTGTACCTTGATTTAATATAATTGTCTTATCTGTTCTATGGTTTTTGGCCTATTAGTCTGGTTGTTAATCTTTATGATGATTATAAGATATATATGAATGAATCTGATGCTGGCAAAATAAAAATGGGGTGGAGGGAAGGGGAAAAAAGGAATTGAGATGTGTTGCATGTGTTCATATACCAATTCCTTACAATGAATATAATCATCAAATACTGCAAACGTGCCAATAAAAATTTAAAAGCAAAATAAAGTAGAATGCAAGAAATGAGAATATATGGAGTTTGCAGATCAATAAAATTATTTTTCTGAGGGACTATATAATCTATTTTGTCTGTAACCAACAGTTAACCAAAAGTAAATAGGATGTAACAGGTTTAACAAGCACACATCACAAACATGTATACGAGCAACCACATTGCCTTTGCACATGCCAATATCATCCTTATTCTGCTAATAAACTTCCCTTTTGGTAGAAATTAAGCCTTTTGAGATGCTCCATAGAGAAGTATTTAAATGTAGGGACTGCAGCCAAACAACCTTGGGGGTGAATCTTAACTCTACCACCTGTATGGACATGAGAAATCTATCCAATCTTTCTATGCTATATTTTTTTTTCTGTAGTAAAAGCATTAACTTACCTCAATCAGTTGTGTATTATTATAAATAGATGTGAAAATCCAAGAAGCATGTTAGGGCAGATTAAATAATATAAAATGTTTGCTATAATAATATAATGGCAATCCCTACTAATTTTTAAGATTATATATAAAGCTATTCATAATCTATCTTAATTTTTAAATTTTTGAACAATGAGTGAGTAATGAGACTATGTCAAATCTCAGTTTTCTTGTCCAAAAAGTAGACATGATAGAATCTATCTTATGTTTTACAATGATGAAATAAGTTCAGATGCATAATCAATGCTTAATAAAATAAAACCATTATCTTTGACTTTATTTATACATGGGATGTCATGTACACACAAAGTTTATTTTACTGGACAAAATTCAATTCAGAATGTAATATCTCCTTATTGCAGATGTATCAATTATAAACAGATAATGCCATATACTTGAGATTCAGTACTGAAAATACATTATATGACATCTATTTTGCAACCCAGTTTCCTCTAACAACAAAATCTTGAATTATATAGAACAACAACATGAAAACCTTAATAGAAGTGAATTACATAGGCATGAAAAAATCCTTCCTGCTGTTAAAAACTATTGGTTTTCTTTAAAAAGTAAAGTAATATTTGCCTGTTTACTGGCATGTTTGTAGCTATGTAACAGTGATCAGAAATTAGTTTTATTGAAACATGAAAGTTTATTTTTCTATTCTTTCTTTTGCCAGGTGAACATTACTCTCTAAAATGAAATATAAAATAACCTCTAATTTTAAATGATTCATCACATCACTGAAATATAAGTAAAGGGACAGTGATTTAGGAATTTTTCAGGTAACTAAAGGAAGAAATCTTTCAACTGATAAAATGGGCATTTTAAAATGGCTACTAAATCATTGGCTACTGTTATTCCATCTTTTGAACTTCTTTGACTTTAATTTTATTTTTTCTTTTGCATTTTATTTTTCCCATTTTAAGTAGTTACTCATGTGCTATTCAGCTACTTTTGAGAAATTAAAAAATGAGGTATGAGCCTGCCCATTTTGCCTTTTTCTATAGGCTTGCAGCTCAGACTGTATTCTCAACTTACCCTGAAATTTGTTGTGACCAACTGACAAAAGTATTCACCTGTGGAAGGTGAGAAGCAATAGTATGGACATTATTAGGTTCATTCTGCTTTAATGAGAAACTCCCACGGTAACCTCAAGCTTGGCCATAGTTCTAAATGTCCTGAAACACACATGAGAACATTGTGGTCTTGAATTATTGTTTCTAGTGTCTACAATCAAATTGTCTATAACTAATATAGAAACAATAATATCAAAATAGAACACTGTTTTAAAAAATGAAATGTGGTATATGATAATTTTGCTCTAACAAAAACAACAAAATAGAAATCATGTAGTAGATAATTTCTATGTAGAGAAAATATATACAGCAACCTTTTAAGGAAGGAAATTTGTGCTATGCAGGGGGAAAACATTTCAAAAACTCACTGGCAATTACTTGGAAGGTAGGTCAAGTGCCCACTAGTCCTGCAGCTCTAAGGGAGGAGAAGAAAAAAAGCCAGAATGTTAATAAGTGGTGACTGTTATTTGTTGCACTGAGCCATGAATTATAAGAGCTGAGCTCAGACAAGAATTAGTGAGTTTTAAACAGAGATTGAAGGGAATAAAGAAATCCAGAGATTAAACCATCAAAGGGCTGGAAAACCCAACTGCTCTGAACCCTGAATAACAAGAGATAAGACTGAAAAGAGCTATGAGAACATAAGGCAAATAAGACAGTATAATCAGAGGGCTTCCATTTGTACAAAAATGATATTAGAAGGGTTTGTCTTCTCATCCATTCCTATTTCATATGGCTTTAAAAATGAGATGGGGAAGATGGAGAGGTGAAGAGAGATGATGAAGAGTGAGGCATATATGGAGAAGGAGGAAGAGAAAAATTAAAGCCAACTTTAAAAAGCCAACTTAAAACTATGTCTAGGAAAAATCTTTGGCTGCACTTACTCAAACAGAAATGACTAAACATGAAATTTTTCAGAAGCACATGTATATTTAAAGAATTATATTGGTTCAGAAACAACAAGGCCATGTAATTATAACAATTCAAGGATTTGAGCTATATGTTATGGGAATTTTAACATCACTCAGAAACATTTCTGCAAGACCAATATTAATAGCTTTTTAAAAGTTTTCATCCTCCAATTAAGAAGCATGAAAACAAGATAAAAAGAGTGTGTGTGTGTGTGTGTGTGTGTGTGTGTGTGTGTGTAGGAAGGGAGAGAGGGAGAGAGAGGGAGAGAGAGAGGGAGAATGTGACCATAAAAAAACTTGTGAATGATAAAAGTCTCACCAGCAGGAAAATGATACTACAAATGGGGACATTTCAAAATCTGACAACTTCTATTCTACCCACTTCAGGTTACTGAAAAATCAAAAAGAGGAGTTTCACCAAGGTTACAGCCAAGGGCCACAAGATACGAAGAAGAGGGTAATATCTTTCTGGGAGTGTAGACAGTGGATAAAATTCAAAAGAAACAATAACAAAACCCTTTCTTTATGTTCCTTGAAAGGAGCATTTCAAAAGCCTGACCACCAGGATTTTGTCATTCTATGAACTAGGGACTGTTCTGTTTTCTTATTTTTTTCTTTCCTGACTAGGAGTTTTCACACAATCATCTTTCTTTTCACTGATGCCGTGTGAGGTGGAAGAATGTCTATCATTCTCTTTTACTTCATACTCATTAGAATATACTGAATGAAATTTAAACCTCATGAATTTTGAGCTGCATTCAGTAGTTGGAGTGTTATGCATTTGTCTTGAGTAGGAATGAATATTCTTAAAGGAAAAGATCCAACACAAGTGAAGAGTCCAACTTCGATAACAGCTTTCGTTTCCCTTTAGACATACTTACAAACATAATGCGCATATTATTTTCTATGAAATATAAAATCCCCATCTCAATCCCCCAAATGTACTCATTCCTCATTTCTCATCTGGCTCTTGGGAGTATGATCTCCAGAGCGATACTGGAAGTTACATACTGAAGAAAAGAAGTTGCCCTCAAATGATTTCAGGAAGTAGAATGAACTTGTATCCCTCCTGTAAACTTAAAAATTCCCTAGGCTATAGGAGCGAAAAAATATCGTTTCATTGTGTTGCTCTATTACGTATCTGGGACCTCTTGTTTTCCTAGAGCGTTAATCAGCTTTTCCATTACTGGACAAAATACATGTCAGCCAAAACTTAAAGGAGAAGATTATTTGGATCATGGTTTCAGTCTGTGATTGTCCAACTCAAAGGCAGACATTGTGGCTGAAAGGCATAGTGGAACTGCTTAGTTCATGGCTCCTAGGAAGCAGAACAGGGGAAGAGACCAGGGAATAGAGATTGTACTCAAAGCCATGCCACCATCACACACCCAGACAACCAAGAAGTGTCCCTTACTAATCAACCCGGTGAAGGAAAGAAAGAACTGTTCTCCTAGGTGGCTCTGAATCAATCAGCAATCACCATTAACCATCACACCTAGCCTATTCTGCACTAATTAATACAAAACATGTAGTCTGTAAACTCTAATTGCAATTGTAAAAACCTGAGAAATATATTAATCTAAAGGAATCTAAACTGAATTGATTTAGAGGTTAATTAAAAGCCCAAATTACTGCTAAAGTATTTCAAATTTTATTTAATAAGTGAAAGATAAAATTAGGCTAAAACACAGTTAGAAATGACTAGTAGATTGTAATTCCTAACACAGTCCTCATGGCACTTAGAACACATTTTGAATTTGTCTTTGTCAAAAGGAAAAGAAAAAAAGAATTGAAAATTATTTTTAGATTAACATGACTATAACCAGAATGGGCAGAAAACATGATTAGTAGTATCACTTTGCCATTCAACTCCAGAGTACTGAAGTGTTAGAAAAAAATCCTGACATTCATATCATTTGAAAATACAATTTCTTTACCATCGAATCTTTATATTCACAGAAGTAGAATTTTGTTAGTCTAATTCAGAATGTGCAAGGTGTATTTCAAGAATGCAATGTTTAAATTTTAAAAATTATTACAGAAAAATACATATTGCGACTAATCTCCCTCAAAATACATCCTTTCAAACATGCTTATTCCAACTTTCTTGCCACTTTCTGAAGCAGTTTAGAAGTTCTCCTTCTTGAGGATCTTCAGTTGCATTACTGTGGCTGCCACGATGTTCTGAATCAATTCAAAATGTTTAGCTTTCATGGTCCTTTTCAGTTGGTGGAAAACCCAGAAGTTGTATGGTACCAAATCCAGGGGATAAGGTTGATGAGGACACACTGCAATATTTTTATGAGGCTGTCTTTCCATTGATAGCACTGGATAGCAACTTTTACCATATTTTTATCACACTTCATAAAGATATGAAAGAGAACTTCCAGAACTGCTTCAGAAAGTGGCAAGAAGGATGGAATTTTTATTCAAAATAAGATGCTATATTGTGAGGGAGATTAATGATGATGTATCTTTCACTATAAAAATTTAAACATTCACTATATATTTTGGTCATGTCTTGTAGATTAGTTTTTTTATAAATTAAAAGTATAATAAAGAGTTTACTATTTCATATTTGTTTGAAAGAGCAATACTTTTGTGAACTTCATTATAAAAGATCAATAATCTGGAAATGTGGTGAATGCATCTAAATATTGAATATTTTGCTGATATAGACATAAAGATACTTAAAAGTGTTGGATTCACGACAGCACAACTAATTGTAATTTGAAATACTTATATATTAGATTTGTTTTGTTTTTATGGAAACTCTTGTAACATTTCTCATTGTATTTTTAGATGAGCTAAATTAAAGTTTCAGGTGCCATTTTTTTAAACTCATTTTGTTTTTCTTCATACATCCAGGAAATTGAAAAGTAAAGAAGGAAACATAATGTTCTGATAAAAAAAAAAAACAGGGCTTCTGGTGCTGAGGTAAGTGCAAGCAGTAATTCTGCATTGCAGTTATTACTACAGAATCAATAAGTATAAAACTAGAAAACAAATGTGTCTTGCTGGAGGTTTAATCAACCAGCAATCTCCAGTAGTGGCTCCTCTGTGAAGATAGTGTCATTTTATGAAGAATTTATTAACCTACACTTTATTTTTGAGTCGGGGCATGCAATTGCAATGTCATTATTTAATGGTTATACTCTGCTGATTTTGGTACAGATGATGTTTTTAAAGGCACATATGAGAATGAGAGGACAAAATGGAGAATGAGTTAAATTCTCTGCAAATAAAATACTTAAGTTCGACATTTGAGCTGTTAACTCTTTTAAACTTTGGGAATGTGACAGATGATGAAGTAAACTGCCTATCCTACAGGTTTATAAAATTTTTTCAATAATGAAACTAATATATGTTCATTATAAGAGGATAAAAAAATAAAATTTACCCATAATTCTACCAGAGAAAGGTTCCTTTTGTAAGTGTTTTCTATGTATCTGTATGTCTATCAAACTCTCTTTCAATTTTTTTAGTTTATATAAATGAATACATGTGATATATATTTCCTTTTTTTAATTTTTACCAAATTAAATGCATAATATATGTGTTTTATTTTCTACTTTTTGTACTTTGGCTGTGTGGAATTCTTCATAGGTAATATAATAATACATTTTTTACAGTCAAATATTCTCTATTTCTAATTGTATTTCTTATCACCAAATTTATAAATATCTGTTTGTCACAATTCCGTAGTCCAGGTTTCATTATTTTATTGTTGTAGATTTTTAGATATAAAATGTCTTGGTCACAATGGGCAGTGTTTTTTAAAGGCTTTTGCTATTAACTACACAAATGGTTTTAGAAAGGCAAACTAATTTATCTTCCAATCTATAGTGCTAAGAGGATCTGCTGCACTAGCTAAGGATTAATATTAACTCATTTAACTATTTGATATTTGACAAATTAAACTATCAGTGCTTAAATTTTAACTCATTAAATTTATAGTATCTTCATATGCCAAATGTTTATTCTCATTTCTACTTTATAATAAGAACTTTTTACAATAATGTTGGAAACCATTAAAATATTTGCAAATAATACGAATAGCGTTGATGTTGCTGTTAGTTGTTTTTGAATTTATTTTTCATCTCTGTTTTTTGAAGGTCTAGGAATTGAACCCTTGAGCTTTATACTTCATTATATTTCTAGGGCATTTATTTATTATTTATTTATTTATTTATTTATTTTTGAGGCAAGTTTTTATTTTTGAGGTAAGTTGTTCATTTGCTCAAATTGATCTCAAACTTGTGACCCTCTTGCTTTGGCCTCTCAGGACACTTGGATTACAGGTGTGCACCACCACACCCAGCATGCTGTTTCTGAATTTAATGATGACTGAGTATAATAGCTATAAAGTGTAGTTTTGACTAAAATCATAAGATTTTTTAAATGTAGCTCTTGACTGAAATGCAAAGAGAAAATAATGTGCTTAATTTTATTGTTTTGTTTTGCTCTATGTCACAGCCCCATTTATTTCAAAGGAAAATTTACATATAGATTGAAATTATCTTTTTCTGTAATGTATCAATGAATGGAGCAAAATGCCATTGGGAATATTTTTCCCAGCTGAAAATATGATTTTGGTTTATTACAAACCAAAATTATCCAAGTCGACCTCAGTATGGGGAATTAATCACACATGTATAGGATATACTATATTTAACATTTAATTACCAAGTTTTAAAAGACTGGATATGCAAATTGATGTGTAAATTTTAAAAGGGTTAGTTCTTGAGCTACCTAAGATAAACTACTTTTTAAGAATTTTAGAAATACAATTTACATGCAAATATATTATGTGCTAAGTTCAGCTATTTCTTGTCTATTTAATAAGCAAGTTTTTCAGAAGAGGCCTATTCAGCAATACTGTTAGCTGCTACTTTGATGTGTGTTATTGATTTTACTTCTAAATCAATTACACTTTTTAAAAAATGATGGAATATATCCAAGTATTACCTTCTTCAGTATTGTAACTCTGAGCTTCTGTGCTGACTTAATGATCCTATCACTATTTAAAACCTGTTTAAATCTTCTCATCTGGAACTATTTTCACTTGCTGTGAAATACTGTTTAAATATCTGTACTGGTTGCAATTTATTTTTGATTTTGAAAATCACAAACCTTTAGTAACCCAGTGTTTGAATTAAGGATCTGTGGCTCTTGATCAAACACTGTTTAAGAGATGCCTGGTGCACAAATGACTTTTTTTTAAAGCAGACTGCCACAGGGCAATATATTACATACTTCATTAATTGGCATCAAACATAGTCTTTCACACTTTTCCAATTTTAAACATAATAAGCTTGGTTGATTATTTGGAATTTTTAACCAATACTAAATGATTGCTATTAGTTACATAATGCCTTTGATTTGCAAATATGATTCCCCCCTTAGGTTTTAGAAATGGTAGAGTTCCCCACACTATGTGAAAATTTTATTCTCTAGTATTTTACCTAGTATGTCTTGAACCTTGAGATTTCTACTGTATACTCAAAAAGTATATTACAATTGTAAAGCAAACTCGGTTCTTACCCAGTTATTTCCCCCACGTGAATCACCTCCATACTTTCTCAAAATTAAGGGTCTAACTCCACTTCTTAAATACCTGACATTTAAAATATTTTCCTTGTTCCTATGAACATATCTCTCTTGTTTTTGTTGTTCTTGTTCGCATACCTCTGTTCAGATTCAAATCACTTCAGAAAGAGTATCACGACAGTCAAAACATACACTACTATATAAGTACTTACAAAATAAGATTCCTATATTATAGGTTAAAAGAGAGTCCTCATTGTTTTAAATGCTGTTTGCTTTAATCACATCGGAGATCTATTTTTTACTGTTTCCTACGAATTTACATGGCCACCTTCAGTTTGCAAGATTTCCTTTTGTTCCACGTCCTCACCAGCACCTGTTACATTTTGAGTTTAGATGATAGCCATTCTTAGGGGAGTGAACTGATACATAATTGTGGTTTAAAGTGCATCTCCCTGGTGGTTAGTGATTTGGGGCATTTTTCCTTATACTTATGGGCCGTTTCTAAGTTTTCTCTCAAGTAATGTTTCTTTAGGTTTCCTGCTTATTTTTTAAACAAATTGTTTTGTATTCATTTGGAGGTTTGTTGGTTTGTTGTCATTTCCTTACAATTTGGAGCTTTAGAATTCCTTATATATTCTAGACATTATTCCTTGTCAGACATTCTCCTAATCTATACATTCTCTCTTCACTGTGTTGATAATTTTCCATGCTGAGCAGAAGCTTTCCAGTTTAATATAATCCCATTTGTGTATGTTGGCTTTCGTCTCCTGTATATTTGACATCTTGTCCAAAAACATCAAAATGTCTTGAAGTATTTTTTTTTAATTTCCTTCTAGTAGTTTCATAGTTTTAAGTTTTATACCTAAGTCTTTAATATATTTTGTGTTGATTTTTGCAACTGATAAGAAGTGTGTTTCTAGTTTCATTTTTCTGCAAGTGTATAACCAAACCCAGCATGATTTGTTGAAAACATGACACTTTCTTTAATAACTGTTCCTAGCACTTTTGGTTGTAGATACATAGTTTTACTTCTAGGATTTCTATTCTGCTAACTGTTTTCCAGTTTATATGCCATTGCTAGGGCTCTTTTGATTAGTTCTGTAGTATATTTTGAAGTTAAAGAGTGTGTTGCTTCCTGTATTTTTTTAATTTCAATTTTTTATTAGTACATGTTTGCAGTACATAATGATTATATTCATCCTGAAGAGTTGTTAAATGTACAAAAATTCCTCTTATTTGTTACAACCCCTTCCACTGTATTCTCTCTTCTTTACCTCAATATCTTGGTCCCCTTCCCATTTGCAAAAGATCTACCTGTTTCCTAATATGTACTTTGTATTTTACTCTTTTTATTTAAATTTGAGTTTCACGTATAGGAGAAATCAGGTAACATGATTGTGAGTCTAATGTATTTCACTTAATATTATGATGTCTGGAAGGATACCCATTTTCTACAAATGATCCCAACCTATCAATCTTTATAGCACAGTAGTACTCCATTGTGTTTAATGCCTCATTTTCTTTATCCATTTATCTGTTGGTGGACATATAGGCTGCTCTCAAGATTTAGCTATTATGAATTGGGCTGCTATAAACATGGGCATGCATGTATCACTGTAATACGAAGTCTTTAACACATTCAGAAAGATAAATAGAAGTGGAATAGTTGGGTCAAATGAAATTTCTACTTTCAGTTTTTGAGGTATCTCCATACTGATTTCCATAGTGGTTATACTAGTTACACTCCCACTAACAGTGTAGAAGGGTTTCTTCAACCCCTACCACCTCAACAGCATTTGTTATATTGATCAGGGGATGATAACCATTCTTTCCTGGAGTAAAACAAAATCTAGGTATTATTTTATTTTGCATTTCTATAATAGCCAGAGATGCTGAACATATTTAATTTTATATTAATACATCATATTCTTTCTTCTTCTGCCAAGTGTCTACTAACTTCACTTACCCATATTTTCACTGGGTCTTTTTTTTTTTTTGAGGGGGTCTAATATTTTGAGTTTTTTATATATTCTGTATTTATTCTCTAAGTTATACCTGGCAAAAATTCTTTCCATTATGGAGATTGTCTCTTATTGTGTTGTTTTTTTCTTTGCAGTGAGAAAAATTTTTTGTTTTGTTTAAAATCATTTTTAATGTAGATCCTATTTGTTATACAACTGAGGTTCTGTTGAAAGTCCTTGCCTATCCCTATGCCATAAGAGTTTTACCTGTTTTATCTTCCAGCATATTAAGTGTTTCTTTTTTATTTAGCCCTGGAATTCTTTTTGATTTTAATTTTGTACTACATAGTGATAGATATATGCCTGGATTAAATCTTCTGCATGAGTATAACCTATTTTGCCAACACCAACTGTTAAAGAGACTTATCTCCTGGTATCTGCTTGGATGCTTTGTCAAATATACAATTGAATGTATCTAGAGTTGTTTCTTCATATTCTATTCCTTTCTAGTAATGCATTTGTCTGTTTTAGTGCCAGTACCATGTAGTTTTTATCACTATAGCTTTGTAATATAACTTGAAATTTGGGATTTTGATGCCTCCTGTTTTGCTCTTCTTATACAGGACTGTTTTTATTATTCTGGGTCTCTTTTGTTTTGCTTCCACTTGAACTTTAAAATAGTGTACTTTAATTCTAGGAGGGGTGCTTTTGGTATTTTAATTGGAGTTCATTAGATCTATATATACACTTTGGAAGTATGGATATTTTCACAGTATTTGTTCTATCAAGGAACAGGAGATATTTTTCCATTCTCCAATGTTCTATTTCAGCTTCATTTTCAGGGCACTATAGTTTTTATTTATGAATTTTTCACTTTCCTTGTTATGCTAATTCTTAATAACTAAATTTTTGCATTATTATAAATGATGTTGTTTCCCTAATTTCTTTCCTGGTGAGTTCATTACTGGTGTACAAGATTGCTATTGATTTTTGTATGTTGATTTTTGTATCCTGGTACATTAGTTATTAGTTATAGGAATCTTTTGGTAGATTTTTTTACTAATATATGTAAAAGATTGTGTAATCTACAAATAAAGATAATTTAAATTCCTTTATTCTATACATATCCCTTTTATTTTTTTATATATGATTGCTCAGGCTAAAGTTCTGAGTGCAATATTAAACAGAGGTGCTAATAACGGATATTCTTACCTTGTTCCTAATTTTTTTAGGAAAAGCTTTCTGTTTATCCCAAATTAATATAAGGTTGGTAGTGATTTTTTTTATAGGTAGCTTTAATTAGTTTGAGATAAATTCCCTCTATGCCTATATTTTTTAGAATTTATTAATTGCATTGGTACATTTTAGGTATACAATATAATGACATTCATCATTGGAAATTTGCACCTTTACATAAACTCTCTTGGTTCTTATCTTTTCCCCATTCCCCAACCCTCCCTTCAACCTCTCAATCCTTCCCTATTTACTAAGACTTCAGTTCCATTATTTCATTTTCTCATACTAATTCCATTCCCTTCTTTCCTTTCCCCTCCCCCTACCACTTACCCTTACCCTTTGCCCCTTTTCTTCCTATTTCACATTATCTATTATACTTTTTAGACCTTATTTACACTTTCAGTTTCTCATACTAGAGAAACTATTTGGTATTTACATATGTGTGTCCTATTTATTTCACTTAAGACTATCACCTTAATGTGCATCCTTTTAGCTATAAATGTCTCTAATTTGTCATTTTTTATGGCTGAGTAGTACTCCATTTTATTTTTAAAAAACACACATTTTCTTTATCCAGTCTCCAGTTGATGGACAATTGGGCTGCTTCCAAGTTTTAGCTATTAAAAACTGTACTGCTACGAATATGGGGGCATATATATCACTGTGGTACAATTCTTTTAATTCTTTAGGGAAGATACCCAGCAGGGGAATAGCTGAGTCAAATGGGACTTCCAGTCCTACTTCTTTGAGGTATCTCTGTACTGATTTCTGTGTTGGATATGCCAGTCTACACTCCCACCAGCAGTGGAGCAGGGTTCCTCTTTCCACACAGCCCTACCAGCATTTGTTATAGGTTGATTTCATGATAGCAGACATTCTTTCTGGAGTGAGGTGGAATCTCAGTGTTGTTTTCATTTGCATCTCTTGGATGACCACTGATGTTCAACATTTTTTCATATGCTTCTTTGCTATTTCTACTTCTTTGTCTCAGAAATGCCTGTTCATTTCACATGCCCATTTTGGGATTGGGCCTTTAAATTGGGGAGGTCTGATTTTTTAAAAATTCTTTATAGATTCAAAATAATAGACCTTTGTCTGAGGGACAGCTGGTGAAAAATTTTTCCCACATTGTGAGTTGTCTCTTCACACTGTTGGTGGTTTCTCTTTCTGTACAGAAGCTTTTTAACAAGAAGAGATCCTACTTGTTGATTGTTTGTGCTAGTTCACTGGCAAATGTAGTTTTCTTCATAAAATCTTTTCCTATACAAATGTCTTCAAGAGTTCTCTCTAACCTCTGTCCCAGCCAGTTTAGTGTTTCTGTTTTACTATTTAGATCTTTATCACATTTTGATTTTAGTTTAGTGTATGGTGAGAGATATAGGTCTACTTTTAATCTTTGGCAAGTTGAAATCCAATTTTTCCTGCACCATTTATGAAAGAGGCTATCTTTCTTCCAGTGAGGGTGTTTGGCTCCTTTAATAAAGATGAGATGGCTGAGTGTGTCTGTAGTTGTTTTGGCATCTTCTAATCTGTTTCATTGGTCCTCAGGTCTGTTTCTTTACCAGTACCATGCTGTTTTTATCACAGTAACTTTGTAATATAGTTTCAAGTTGGGGGTTGTGATACCCCCGCCATGTCTCTGTTGCCTAGGATTGCTTTTGCTATTCTAGGTCTCTTCTTATTCCAAATGAATTTTTGGATTGTTTTCTCAAGGTCCATGAAGTATGCTTCTGGGATTTCAATTGGGATTGCATTGAATCTATATAGCAGTTTTGGAAGTATGGCCATTTTTACTATGTTGATTCTTCCTACCCAGGAGAAAGGGATGTCTTTCCATTTTCTGATATTGTCTTAAATCTCTCTTTTCAGAGTCCCATAGTTCAGAGAAGAGGTCTTTGATTTCTTTTGTTAGGTTGATTCCTAGGTATTTCAGTTTTTTGGATGCTACTGTGAAAAGAATTGTTTGCCCTATTTCTGTCTCAGTGAGTCTGTTGTTTTCTGTAAAGGAAAGCTACTGATTTTTGTCTGTTGACCTTCTATCCAGCTACTTTCCTGAAGTTGATTATTAAGTCTAGAAGATTTTTGGTGGCATTCTTGGGTTCTTCTATATAGAGTGTCATGTCATCTGCAAATAATGACAATTTGACTTCTTCATTTTCTATCTTTATTCCTTTTATTTCTTTCTGTTGTCTAATTGCTGTGGCTAATGTTTCCAAAACTATATTGAGCAGGACTGGTGATAGTGCACATCCTTGTCTTGCTCCTGATTTTAGTGTGAAGGATTTCAGTTTTTGACCATTTAGTATGATATTGGCTGTTGGTTTTTCATAGATGGCTTTTATCAGATTGAAGTAGAGACCATCTGTTCCAATTTTTTGTAGGGTTTTTATCATAAATGCATGTTGGATTTTCTCAAATGCTTTCTCTGTAGCTATTGAGATGATCATATGATTTTTGTCCTGGGTTCTATTGATATAGTGTATCACATGTATTGATTTGCATACATTGAGGCAGGCGGCGGAACCACTGAGCTAAATCCCTGGCCCTTATGGGCTTTTCTTAAGGTTAGTGGCACTCACCCAGGCTATTGTTTCTTCCTGAGGCTACCAAACCACTCCAGGCTTATCTTGTGTTATAGGAGACAAGTCCCCTTACCAGGAGCCAAGGTCAGATTTCTATTCATTCTTCATTCTTTTCACTGTTTTGTACTTTATTATTCCACCTTCTCTGTATTTTCTAGTTTTTCTGTCAGTTCTCTCACATCATAGGGGTCTAATTTTTTTTCCTTCATCAATTTTTGGTTTTCCAGTGTTTCTGTTCTTCTCAGACAGGCAGTATTAGTGGTTAGCAGCATCACCCCAGATATTCAAGGAAGTGTCTTCATCCACACTGCCTCAAGCTTAGACAGCATTTTGTAGAATAAGACTTCATTTGTTGATGGTAGTAAGCTGTAGGATAAAGAGGGTAGTAAGTACAAGACTTTAGTCCAGAACTACATGTTGAGCTCATGAACATTCAGCAAATCTTAGCAGCTTTCATCTCCAGACATGCCTCCAAACCTCTTACACCAGGGATGACACTGAGTCCTCATGTATCAGATGTCTAATACATAATTCCACAATACCTGGCCATAGGTTCGTGACTATGAATTGGGTGTCTGGGCCTACATGTGCCCTACAGAGAGGTTTGTAGTGATGATCATTACTTTGTAGGTGTTACTTTGATTTCCATTCTGAATGACCCAGCAATTACAGATTTGAGATAAAACTAAGCTTGAATTGCTCTCTAGTGCTGATACAGGGCAACACATCCAGCCTAAATGCTCAGCAAACCTGAACTTAGACACCACTAATTGGTGAAATAGTGGCAGTGACTACAGACTCAGAAAATAAACTACCAGCTTAAAATTTCTGGAAATACAAGCAGAAGCAAAACAAGATCAGGAAACCTGGAATAAATACCTAATTCTTTAATGCTTGGATTTTGTCCAAAAATCATCAAGAGATTTAAGGAAACTATTACTTTATTTAATAGTCAAAGTAAGGTGCCAATGGCTGGCTAGAATAGTAATAAGTATGGGAGAACTCTCAGATAAAAAATGTATAACAGATATCTTAAAAAACTCAACAAATTTGAAGAAGATAGAAACAAATTAGTATTCTAGCAGAGAAATGTCACAAATAGAGATAATTTTTTTAAAAACTCAACAAAAATACTTGAGTTGATAATACTGTATGTAAAATTAGAAACACGACAAAAGCATCAATAGCAAGATCTATCGAACAGAAGAGACAATTGATGAGCTTGAAAACAGGCTATTTGAAAATACACAGTTGTACAATGAAAAAGCAAAAGAGAAAACAATAATGAATGCTAACAGGAACTAGTGACAGAACTAAAAGAGAAGTTATGGAAGCTCAAGAGAAACTGGAGAATTCCAAAGAAGTAGAAAGCTTATTCAAGAAATAATAACAGAAAACTTCTCAAACTGAGAAATGGCTACAGATATCCAGGTGAGTCAGAGATCACCAGTCAAATTTAACTCAGTCTCATCTACTCCAAGATAGCTTATAATCAAGTTTTTAAAGGTGAAAGATAAAGAGAAAAGTATCAAGGATTCAAGAGAAATGAAACAAATAACATAAAGTTGTATCCCAATTCACCTGACAGCTGACACACAGAATGGCAAGAGATTTTCAAAGTACTGAAAGAGAAAAGTGCCAATTGAGATTACGGTGCCAAGCAAAGCTATTCTTGAAAAATGAATGAAAGATTATGACAAACAAAGGCTGACAGGTATCTCCACTAGATGTATCCTACAAGAAATGCTATGAGACAAAATACATGACCACATTTATATTGAGAGTATATAGGGAACTCTCTATGTAGGGGAAATGGAGGCATCTTAGTTACATTTTTGTTGCTAAGACAAAACACCAAACACCCACAAGTTAAAGGAAGAAAGTTTTATTTTTACTTACAGTTTGAAGAGGAATCATTCCACAGTTGGTTGGCTCCAAGGCCGGGCAGCATGGCAGAGGGCCAGGACAGAGGAGAATCAGTACATGGCAAGGCAGGTGGTAAGCAGCAAGCAAGGAGCCTTCCTTTCCCTACTTATTCCATCCAGGATACAGGCCTGTTAGTTGCCGCCATCCACACTGAGGGCTGGGTTTGGCATTACCCATACCAAAAATTATGCTACTCAGTGGACTAATCCAGTTATCATGCACTCGTAATCCAGCCACCTCCCAAGAGTGCCATCTATGAACAGACAAGGCTTTGGGGGGATATCTAGATATAAGTAATAGGAGGGATGGGGCAAGTTTAATCAGTGAGTACAGTCCTAAGTTGCAGGTAGATAGGCTCAAGAAGTTCTGATGTGCTATTGCACAGTAGGGTTACGATAGATTAAAAAAATAAACTGTATATATCCAGAAGCTAGCAGAGAGAATTTTGAAAGTTTTCACCATAAAGAAATAATAACTTTTTGAGGAGATATATACTTTTAACTCAATTCAAACATCATGTTATCCACTATATATATATATATATATATATATATATATATATATATATATATATGCTTATAGGTATCATATTAAAATTAATTTAAGTTAAAAATAAGGTAAATTCAAAATTCTACTATAAACTTAGAAATGGAGATCTCAAATTTCTTTTTGTCCCTAGATTTGTAGCCCCTTTCGTTCTATGCTCCATTTCCTAGTCCAAAACGTTGGGTCATTACTTTCATTACTAGTTTTGATTAAAGCTCTTTTTCTGAGGTTGAAACAGTACAGTGCTTACAGAACTAGCCATTTGCTTAGTCTTTGCCAGCTTTCAATTCATAAGGTCTTCACTATCTTCTTCAGAATTTCTATCTGCAAATTGTTGTCTTTCTGATTTCTGAGTAGTGACATCATCTAAAATTTCCCACTCCTGGAACCCAGACATGAAATTTTACTCCCTTGGCTATTAGTATTATCTTCAATTAAATCTCTGCTTCATTGACACTGTTATTTAGAGACATGCGCTTTTCTCTAAAACTGGACACAATGTGTGCAAAATGTAAAGGGAGCTCAGATTTTCCTCAATAGCATAGCCCACAGTCCAGAAAGAGTATGACATGGAACACAAAAGGTAATGTGAATAAAATTGAAGCATAGACTTTTATAAATAATACCATGGTCTGGATCATTTGGGGACAGATGAATAATTTTTATAAAACAACAGTTTTCAAACTAGAAATATCACCAAACCTCGTGTAGTAGATTACCCGAACAATTTGAAAGATTTCTATGTTTATACATAAATTTGTTAGATGAGGATGGGAAAAAAATTAAGGAATTTTCTTATGTAGATTTTACATAAACATGAAGGAGATCACAATTTTGTTTCAGACATAAAAAGTAATATCTAAAACAAAATATAAGAGTTATCAGCAATTTTGCATTTGATTCACTAAGGCTTTAAAAACAATGGGTTTAGAAGACTGAGTCAACAAAGGAACTAAAGGTGACCTTGAAAAAGATTTAAAATAAGAATGGAAATGAGGATCAAGAAACAATGTGCTCATCTGATACAAAGTATTGTGACAAAAATCAGAACAAGTTTTGAAAGGCGGAAAGGAAATCATCCTGATTATCTCAACATTGTAATTATTTTTCCTCCATTAAAATGATATTTATGAAAATAGTCTAGGTTAGTGATGTTCAAATTAAATGGCAGTTGAACAGACTGTAAAATTCTTTGGGGAAAGTGGAGGAGCGAGTTTGGCAGGAGGTATCAGAGAATAAGTTTGCCATGCTGCTTTACTGAATTGATCTACTTTATGTATTGTGTATCTAGTTTATGTATTGTGTATCTAGTTTATGTATTGTGATACTGTGTCACATTTTGTTTGAAACATGACTTCAGCAGATTGAAATACTGAAAGCCATAGTTGAAATAATAAAATCATAAAATTTAGAGATGAAAAGTGTCTTTGTAGATGGTTTTTCTAAAACCTAACAGGACTTAATAACAGAGGATAGATTAGCCTTCCAGTTTCTTGTCTCTGGAAATTCTCATTTGTTAAGTTGGACCCCAATATTTATTCTTTTGATGTTATTTAGAATGAAAATCTTATTTTACTAAGTTTGTCAGCTGATCCCAGAATAGTATGAATTTTAAAAACCTGAATTGGATAAGAAATACTTAAATTATAATCTCTACACTAGACTTTGTCAACAACAAATATAATTAATTTTTTTCTAAATTTTGAATTTATAACTATTGTTGTTATTGCATCAGGTTCTTTGTCAAAACCTGGGTCTTGCATATGTTAGTCCAGTTAAGTGCTGTATTTTCCAGACTTTCTCTACATCCCCAGTCCTGTGGTTATTCCCAATTGTTCAAAACTGATTTATTGACCAACTCTAGTATTTTTACTTAGCCACATTTCGGGAGGAACATTATCAACATTTGCATCTCTCATTAGAACTACTTTAATTGATCAAAAGGTGAATTATTTTTCCCAATTTATTGTAAACTTGGGAGCATCTGTTCTCTTTAGTACATTGTCTACTGTAGATTTTGACTATTGTCAAACTAATCCCTTTGCATCAATATCCCCCATAGTGTGTTCTCTATAATTTTCGTACTTTACAAAGAAAATGACCATTGAACCACCACTATTTATCAGGTACAGTTAATGCACAAGACAGTAGACTAGATACTGAGAAAAAAATACCAAAGAAGGTGCCACTATAATGCCTTCAGAAAGAGTAACTTAGAATATAAAGGAAAGAAATCCCACTACAGAAAAAATGTTTTGGAGCAGTGACAGTGCAGCCTATAATGCAGGGTAAGTCAAATTATAAACCAAAATAGTACAGAATGAATAAAGTACATGGTATAAATCATAGGTCCTGGTATAAAGTATATTTCATTTTCGTCTACCCTAATGCCACCTGTGTCGAGCTCTTTTACCCCCAGGAAACCCTGCTGGACAGCATTGCTTCTGCATTCTCTGTCAGTCTTGACATCAGCCTGGAACATCCATCCTGTAAAATTTTATTTCCAATCAAATAATCATTCCTTGTATTGTCATTGTTTTGTTGTGAATTTCAAGTTGTTGACAGGTATCACAAGCAGTCCCAGCACACTTATCAAACCCTAATATTGGTTAGGGAAAAACTCTTAGATCAGAAGAATAAAGATACCACCTCCAGAAACTCTTGGTTAAAATAATCCTAATTTTGTTAATCTAAGAAATACCTTTTGCCATAATGTGCTACCATATTACCATGACTCTTTAATATTTATTCCATCTAATTATCAGTTTATTAATTAAAGGGACCGAAAGCCTAAAAGAATGTTATACAAATGTCATTTCATTTAATTCTGCTTAAAGGCAAAGGTAATTTTAAAGGTAATGTAAATATCCATTCTTGCAGGAACTAAAGGGTTAGTCCATTCAGGCTGTTATTAAAATGGGAGAAATTTATTTCTCATGTTTTTGGAAGCTGATAAATTCAATTTCAGATGTGGCATGTAATGAGGGCCTATTTCCTGATTCATAGATAGTGGCCTCACTGTGTTTTCACATGGAAGAAGGGGCTGGGTAGCTCTCTGGGGTTTCCTTTATGGGGACACCCATTCCATTCATGAGAGTTCCTCCCTCCTGACCTAGTCATTCCCCAAGGCATGACCTAATACCATCACCTTGGGGGTTAATAGAGTATTTCCTTGCATGATTTGAAAGGGCCATCCAGACCATAGCAATGGCACATACAGAAAAAGTGCAGCAAAGTAAGATGAGGCAACTCAGTAACAGCATGGAAGAGTCGGGACAAATTCCACCCTGTGGGCCAGTGGGACACCAACAAAGGAAGAAAAAGAGAAAGAAAAAGAAAAGATCATCATGGAGTAGAAATAGGGAATGATCCCGACCACCACCACCCCCAAAATTATAGACTTTGATGATGGAAGACAAATACGGTTAGAATTGAATTGTTGCATAAGACAGGAAGGAGAGGAGAATGAGAAGAAGGGAAAGAGACAAGGGGAGTGAAAAAGGAGAAGAAAAGAGAAAACCATTGTTCTTATTCTTTTCTAAGTAATAGTGATTACTTAGATGAACCTGATATTAATTTGCTCATTGACCAAGTAGAATTTCACAAAAGTTTATGACCATTCACTCTTGGATTATCAGCTCTGTCCCTCAGTTGCTGCAGCCCTGAGTGAAACTTCCAGCCTGACATTGATTCTGCACTTCTTTCTATGTGCTCAACCACTGGCCTTGAAAAGTATCACATCAAAAATTGATCTCATGACATCTTCTGTAACATTGCTTTCTCTTACTATCCTAGCTAATTCAGTAATGGTATCTGCAACCTTAAGTCTATATTTCTCGGGTAATTGTATTTAATTAGCATAAAAATGTTAAGGTATGAGAAGCTACTTTTCATTTATAATTTTCAAAAAGTGTTACTGGTTTTCTATTTATGTGACTAATAAGATTTGAAAACTAGGCTCATGAAATTAAACAAATTAGATTGAGTTAAATTATCAAAGCAAACAGTCCATGGCTAAATTGATACATAAATTACTGAAGTTTTAAAAGCTCTAGCACAATTCTAGAATACCCCTTACAGCTGCTCTCTGCTACCTTTTCATCCCCAATTCTTACTGTCTTTACACCACTTTCATCTTTTTGTTTCGTATTGTTTTAGGTACCGGGGATCGAACTTGGGTCCTTGCGCTTGCACAGCAGGCAGCAAAACTACTGAGCTAAATCGCTGGCCTGTACACCCTTTAATCTTATTCTCCATTCCATTATAACAATTCTTTGCATACGTGCTGTGCTGCTGCTTTCTAAGTTTTCCCAAGGATACTTACTCTGTTTTAAGTTACTCTTCTACCTCCAGCATCCTCATCCTTATTATTATTTTTCTGGCTAATATTTGCCTTTTTTAAAGGTCATCAAAACCCACCGTGCTACAATGATGCTTCTGAAATTTCCACATGTATCTTCCTTTGTTATTAATGTGTTAAGACACATTTCAGTCTTTCTTTTATCTCTGAACTCTTGGTACAAGACCCAAATCAAATCTGGAACTTAACAAATGTTTCCTAAATGAACAACTACTTTTTCATAGGAGAAATTAATGTTTAATATATTAGAGCTATCAGAAAACTTTATCTTTCTGCCATGGTTAGCAATTCAACAAAAGATTTCTGTTGATTTTTTCTTAAGCTCTGAACAGAAATTTGTACAAATCCTGAGCACTGACAATCTCCAGATGTTACTTCAAGAAGCCAACAGCTCATCTTCATAGCCTATTTTCAACTCGCTTTTCCATTACATATTCTCCCCCTTAAAAGAATCTCTTTCATTTAAAATTCAAGCATATCCAACCTTCTGTCCTGCATCACGGGATGTATGGGACATTTTTCCAAGGCCTGTGGCTTAATAGGTAGATGCACAAATGTCCCTTCCCCTTCAATGTACTTTGTCAAGGATTTGTGAGGATAATTTAGTCTAATGCTCCACAAGAGCTTGGAGTATTTGCCAGTGGATCTGCTTCCTGGAATAGAGTTGTAAGTTTTAGTGCACAGCATTGCACCAATTATTTATAATTAGTCTTTGGCATTGATCTGACTATGCCTTTGAATAGCCTCCTGATATCTGTAATCTTTCCTCAAAATGTCTTTCTATGATTTGATCCATGGGGATCTTGGCCACCTTTTTCTTCCATGAGATATCACACTGTTCCATTACATGATGGCATTATGAGAGTCAGACCTAGTGAGCAAAAAGTGCCATCAACTCCAGACATATGGCTGGAATGTGTGTGCATATAAGATTTGGAAATGAATATGACAAAACGCCAGGGGATTTCTTCTTCAGTGACATTTCTATAGGCCCAGGTATAAGAATTTGTGAAGATAGGATGGATAAATTGCTGCGTCTGGCTCCTCTAACCATGAAGAAAGAGGCACAATCTCTAATGGGCCTCTGTGGATTTTAGAAAGAGCAAATTTCTTAGTTCCCAATCCATTTATTGTGTAAGCAAAAAAGCTGCACTTTTGGGAGGACCCAGAGAAACAGTATCCTCCAAAACAGAGAGCTGTTATGCAAGATGTTCTGTCATGTGACTCATATGATACAGCAGATCCAAAGGTGTTGGAAGTGTTAGTAGTAGATGGGGTTGCCATTTGCAGCCCACACCAGGCCCATATAGGTGAACTGTTGTAAAAGCTCTTAGGATTTTGGAGCAGAGTTTGGTCGTGCTTTGCAGAGAATTTTTCCATTGAGAAACAATTTATGGTCTCCCACTGGGCCTTAGTAAACTGAATGCCTACCGTAGGCCATTATGTTACAATTGGACCTAACCTGACCTTCCCATGATGAACTTGTTGTTATTAGATTCCCTAAGCCTTAAAGATGGGCTTAAACAACATCACTCCATCATCAACTGAAAGTAGTTTGTACACGATCAATGCTGGGTGGGGTCTGAAGACACAATTAAGTTACATGAAACAGTAGCCTAAATATCAGTGGTCCTAACTCCTGGCACAATATTTTCTGTCTCCCAGCCTGCGCACACTGCCTCATGGGGATTCTGTGACAACCACTAAACAGAGGAAGAGAATGCTGGGACATTATTTACAGATTGTGCTGTATAACATGCAGCATGGACAGAATTTTGATGGGTGTAACAACAGCCTCTTTCTGGGACACTGTTACAGGGCAGTGCTGAAAGAAAATCTCCCAAGTGATTAGAATATCCAACATTACATCTGGTTTTTCACTTTTCTTGAAAGCAGAAATGGCCAAAATGTAATTATAGATTCTTGGGCTGTGTCCAGTGGTTTGGCTGGATGGACAGGAATTTAGGAGGAACTAAAAAATCAGTAATGAGGAAATTTGGACAAAAGATAGGTAGATACACCTTCCAGAATGTGCAAGAAACAAGATGATACTTGTATCCTTTGTGAATCTTAGCAGAAGAGGACTTTCATAATCAAAGAGATAGGGTCACCTATTCTGTTGATACCAGGCATCTTCTTTATCCATTCATCTCTGTCTTTGCCCAATGGACTCATGAACAAAATGGCAGAGATAGAGGTTATGCATAGACTCAGCTATGGGGACTTCTCATCAAAGCTAACCTAGCTACGGTCATTTCTAAGTGCCTACTTTGCCAATAGAAGAAGCCAGCATTGAGTTCCTGATGTGGTAATCTTCCCCAGAGTGATCAGTCATCCCTCTGGTTCCAGGTTGGTTTTATTGGTTATGTTGGAAAGCTCCTATTATGGAAAGCATCCATTTATTTCTAACTAGAATAGACACGGTGAATATGTATTTTTCATGTTTTCATGTAATGCTTCGGCCCAAACTACCACCCATAGACTTACAGAATGCCTTATCTACCATCATGCTCTTCGTCACAACATTGTTTCTAGTCAGGGAACTCACTTCCTAGACCAATATGTATGGCAGTGAGCACATGCTCATAAAATTCGCTGGCTTTACTATGTTCCTCATCATCTTGATACAGCTGGTTTGACAGAAGAGAATGGCCTTCTAAAGACTCAGTGATGGTGACACCCAAGTGGCAATACTTTTCAAGACTGTGCAGGATTTGCCAGAATGCTACAATCACCATCTAATGTATGGTATTGTTTCTTCCACACCTATGATACATAAATCCAGGAATCAAGACTTAGAAATATGAATGGCATCCCTTACTATTGCCCATAGTATTCTACTGACAAAACATTTTTGCTCCTATTCCCATGACTTTATTGACTTTATGCTCTGCTAACATGCATATCTTAGTCCCAGCAGGAGACACAACATTCATTCATTGAAACAGAACTTAAGACTGTGGCCTGCTGGTCCAATTTGGATTCCTCATGCCTCTGCATCAATAGTGTGTGTGTGTGTGTATGTGTGTATGTGTGGTGGTGGTGGTGGTGGTGGTGGTGACTGGGGTGATTGTTCCTGACTGCCAAGGGGAAGTCAGACTGCTACTCCACAGCAGAGTTAAGGAAAACTATGACTGGAATACATGAGATCCTTCAGAGGGTCTTTTTGTGTTATGATTCCTCAGAGGACAAGATAAAGTACTCCCTAAAATAGTCAAGTGTCAATCCCTAGAACCTGTGGATAAGTTATGTTACATAGAAGAGAGGAATCAAGGTTGCAGAGAATTAATGTTGCTCACAAGCTGACCTTAAAATAGGATGATTATCCTAGGTTACTCAGTCCCAAAGTAATCACAAGAATCCTTAAAAATGGATGCGAGAATTAGAAGTTGGGCAACATGTAAAGGAATAAGATTGCTGGTTTTGAAAAAAGTGCCTCTAGAAATTGCTAACGTTCAAAAAATAAGGAAATAGATCCTTCCCCAGAGCTTATAAAATAATTCAGTGTCCTCAACAAAATGTAATCTTTGTTACACTTTTTTTTCTGGTAGTAAGGATTAAATGCAAGATTCCAGACTTGAAAAATTCTCTACCCTTTTCATCCACTTTTAATTTGAGAAAGGTCTCACTAAATTGCACAGGCTGGGCTTGAACTTGAGATGCTCCTGCCTCAGCCTTTCCGAGTGCTGAGATTTCAAGTATGAACCACCACACCAGGCCTTTTTTATACTTCTAACAGTAATATAGCATGTGCATGCATTTTAAACCCTTAAGTTGTGGCAATTTGTCAGAGCAGCAATAGAAAAGTAATGTAATTACCGATACTAGGAATTTTCTTTTGCCATTATGACCACTTCACAGGAAGCCATTTCCAAATTCTACAAAGGATGCCTCATAAGATCAAAGAAAAACCCCAAGTCACTTAGCAAAATGATATACTGAAGATCTCATACTTGTACGTAGGGGTGAAACTGAGTTCACTGCACTACAATATTACAGGATAGTAATAGTCAGGACTTCTGAGGTTTGATGATAAAAATTTGCCAACTAAAATGTAAACCACCTATATTTGCACCCTTCTTGTCATTTTTGTATTGTATTTAGCAATCTATTGCCTCCCTTCCTATCTACAAATGATTATTTGAAACACACTTTCTTCTATTTTCATTGGCATTGCCTGAACTGGTTATTTCTCTTCCCTTTTGTGTATTTAATCCTTCTCTTGAGAATGGAAACTTCCTTTTTGGAATTTAACCAAGATCCAGCTCTCTCCACCACAAAACAATCAACAACACCAACAAACAGAAGCAATTTTTATTGTTCCCTAGCCTATCACAAACTGGTACCTTGGGAAGAAATGCTCAATAATATAAGTACTGCTACTTCATGCATCAATTTGTCATCTATCCTTATTTCTTCATTTGGACACATGTGGAGTAATATCTCTCCCTAAGTAACCAATAACCACTCTGTCTCTAAATCCAATGAACGTCTCCAAGAAGCTGATGTCCTTGACCTCTCCTAAACATGCTTTTTGGCTGTTTATAAAGATTTTTTATCTATTCAAGAATGCTATTGTTCTACTTACATAATTATTAATGTATATATCACAGTTTGGCACTTACATAGGGAAGCATTGGTTCATTAAGTTTAATCTGTATATTCTACAGTTGTTATAATTGTTTTTCAATGTATGTTTGTGACTATCTGATTAATGTCTATCTTATGAATATGTAAACTAGTGGATTGTGTTGCCTTATACTTGTTTTTGCTTATCATTATAATCATGATTCTGAAATTATTGCTAAGGTTAATCTCCAGAAAATTTATAAGCACTCAAAAATATTGACTGAGTGAACAAGTTTCAAAGAAAAAAAATATATACATAGAATAAACCATGGGAAATCAATAATCATAATACTTGCTGTGCAGTAACACTTGGTAAGAGCATGCTAAATATTTCATATGTTCTATGCGTTATTAAATGATTTATTTGCATTTAAGTGACCCAATGAAAATAGGAGATTTATTACACAAATGAGAAAATAGACACTTTGGAGAAAGTAAAGACATCTTCTAACACCTTCACAAATTAGATCTGGCAAAATTAAGATAATGAATTTACACACGTTTAGCCAAAATCCATGTAATGTTGTTCCATATCTATCCTGTCCTATTTAAAATTTTGATGTTGTGATCATCAAATTTTTGCACTAATTTTGATTTTTAAAATATTATCTCAAAGTATTATTTTGTTTCCTTTTTTGGTGCTTTCTTAAATTTTGTGGCAAGGTAATTATCTCATCCTAGTGTGGACCTACATACTTTCTGAAGAGCTCAGTAAAAACATATATCTCAAAGTATATACTGCTTGGAAAGAAGCAGTACAGAGCAGTTTATCTGAGAGTAACCAGCAGGCTTAACCAGATGAGAAGAATTACAATGGATTTAATAACAGACTCTAGTGATCTGGAGCAGCAGTCACAGATGATCCTTGACCACAGCCTAAGGCAGAAGAGAATGACTGCTTTTCTAGATTTTATATGCAGACATTAGAGATATGTTTGCATGTAGCACCTTCTTTTGGTCCAAGCAAGTCACAAGGCCAGCCTAGATTCAAGAGGAGGACAGATGTACTCCATCTCTTGATGAGAGTACTTGGAAAGCTACAGGTCAAGGAGGAGTTTTCTCCGGTCAGAAAATACCGTATATTTTTTTGCATATAGTGTATCACAACTAGCACCAGCAGCATATGAGAATGGCAGAATAAGTATACCATTATTAGCACTGAGTGAATTACTCACTTGTAAACCTATAGTAATGTGGCTGGCAAAGCACTGTATGTCATTGTTTCATTTTCCCTCTTGATGTTTCATAGAGAACCTCATCTTGATAATTGTGGAAACCAAACTTTACAATGTTCCGATTGTCTTTGGAGAAGAAGGGATGATTCTCAAATTACAGGTATCTCAAATATTTGTATCATTTTGTTTGTTTTGTTTTTGATAGGTATTTTTCTGAAATCCACCCTGCAGCATTCTCTGCACATTGAGCAGACTTAGGTACAGTGCTCTTGGAGTCATGCAATCATTGGTTTCAGCCAACGAAAGGAAAGATCAAGAAAGGCCATGAGAAGGTTGGAAATGACCAAATGATTTGAAGCAGGCCAAGTGGTCAAAGCTATTTATATTAAAAGCGTATTCTCTGACCAACATTTATGCATACCTCCAAGGATAAATAAAAATAGTTCAGAAACATCTGAGAATGGACTACACTGATGTTCCCTTGGCCTCAGCCTCCTGGATACAGACCCAGTTTTTCTATCTACATCTAAAGTGAAGGAATGAATCAAGAAAACAAGTCCTCTCAGTTTACTGCCTCCAACAAGGTTTCATTATTAATGGAAATTGTTATTGAAAAACTTTTCTCCCTTGTATTGTTTATATACCTGTTTAAATTCAAATTTGAGCCAGCAGCTAAGGAAATAAGATTATTTGAAGCGTATGGCAAAAATCTCATATGCTGAAGCCTGATTTATCGAGAAGCATAAACCCTGAATTATATACCTCCCACTTACTCTAAATTGAACTGCCCACATCTTTGTGGGGCTGCCCACAAGGTGTCTAATGAGTTATATGCCGGTGCTTATTTAACAAGAAAAGAAACCAAATAGAGCGTAACTGAAACCTGGGTACATTTTGTTTTTGTTTTGTTTCAGAGAGCTGTCAGATATTTCAGTCCAATCTTAAAGTTGTTGCTTCCCTTTATTGCAAGTCGACTTCAGAATTTTAGTTACCTCTTGCTACAAAAGGTTTCAGTTTACAGGGTGGCAGGAAGAATGAAGATCGATGGTTGCTGGGTCTGGTTGGTCATACCAATTTGTACTGCAATCTAGGTACTGCAGTCTCTGAGATTTGAGTTTAAATGTGTGCCTTGCAGCTTGGGAAGAAAGATGTGGTCTGCATACAGCTGTAGATCAGCAGTGCTAGTTTATTCATAGGGTGAGACATCTGTCAGGATTGCACACATAGGCATTTCATGGGTTAGATAAAGGAAAGGAAAGGGATTGATGAGATAAGGAAAGAAGGGACCAAGGGAGGGGAGGAAGAGAGACAAGAAAGACAGAAAGAAGACAGAAGGAAGGAACACGATATGTTTTCTTTAGTAAAAGATGAAAGATTTATACGAAGAGAAACCAGAGTATTTATATGTTTTCTTATACTAGCAAAAATCACAGCTAAATCTCTCAAAGGATAAGTCATGGTTAATTTATGCAAGAATTCATGATTAACACATAAACTCAATAACACTCTTTATGGAGTAATATTCAATAAATGCATGCTGAATAAGAGTCTTATAATAGCTAAACTGCAGTGCACACTGAATATTAAACATTTATTTACTATATTTACTGGACTGTATTTCTAATTAATACAAATTACTTATTTTTGAAATCTTGCCTTTGAGACCTTGTTTCTGATTTGTACTCTCCAATATTGCATTTCTGAAATATTTACATCTGAGAGTTTCTATAGGATTCATAATTTAAGATTTTTTCCAAGTAATCACAGAAAATTTTACCTGAAACCCAGAGTGCCTTTCTTATTTTATAAATTTAAAAAATAAGCAACACAAGGTATTAAGAATTTTTAAAAAATTTTACAAAGCAACCACATTCCAGCTTTCATTGATCTAGTTTCTTACTTAGCTTTTGGACAAGGCATATAGCATCCTACTTTACACATGTGATTGTTTGGTTTTCCTGTACTAGCAAACCCTAAGGAAAAGCAGGGTTTGTAGTGGAGGAAAAATTTTCACAATTCATTTTACACATGCGAAGCTTGACTTTATTGCATCATGTGTGTATTTAAATGACAGTGCCTATGGAGAGAATGGAGTTTGCAGGCCAGAAATTCCCTCTGTAACAAAAATCAGATATCCTTCTTTGTTCTCCTGTTTATTTCTAAAAGGCATATAAATACCAAGAAAATATTATCTTTTAAGTTGAGGATGAACTTCAGTTCAGTTAATGACCCTAAATTCTAAAATGATTAATAATCTAGAATAAATAGAAATCTCATGTTCAAATAATAGAAGCAGATTTAATATAGTACTATACAGAGACAAAACATCTTTCAGATGGAAAAATGGTTTTGGATCTATAAAATTAAAATTAATATATTTATTTAATAGAAAGCAGTGATCAATGTTTACATTACATATTTAGAAAAGGTTTTTTAAATCTAAAAAGTCTAAGAAGGCTTCTAGCTTTTTCTTCCAGTTTAAATTGTCCTGTGATAGTAAACAAAGGCCACAGGAGAACTTAAAATGGTAAATGAATCATTAAATATCTTTAAGCCAGGCCAGAAATGTGTTTCTTCTTTACTCAATTATTATTATACATAACACATATATATTTTTCACATTTTCAGATACAATCTCAATTGTCTTCCAGTTTAAGAGATGACTATAAGGATCATAAAGAAAAGACAATTATTTTTGGTAGAGTCATAGTTATTGTCAGCTATGTATGTTTAAGTAAACTCTCCTTAGCCGTCAGTTTATTGTCAAGAAATCTTGACAATAGGCCATATTCTGCTCATACAGATATTATCCTGTACTCACTATCTACCCAGAATGAGTTTAACAAGATAGTTTAATGATGCTAAGGATTGATTAGGATCTTTAGAGACCCGAAATAGTCTAAAGAGTATGTACTCTATGCACATTTTTAAATCAAACCATGACTAACATTAAAGCATTAAATAAGAATTGCAATGCTTCTGACTTTTCCCATAGTGACATTGATTTTGTCAATAGCAAATATAAAATCATTTTCCAAATAAATGTAGTGTTCTTGTTTCCTGAGGCTGCCTCTTCAGTTATCCCAAGCAACAATGTCTCAAACATGAGCACTGCAGTAGCATCAGACCATTTAAGCTCCATTTCCTCCCTCCCATCTTTTTGAATATTTGAATAAGAAGCATTTTAATAGAAAGATTTGAAGTACCTAGTTCTGTCTTTAAACAACAACTCAAATTTAAAATATCCCCTTAAATGGAATTGTCAGCTTTGCTGAGCATTGAGTAGCAAAAAAATATTACATTATATATATATATATATATATATATATATATATATATGTGCTGCTACTCTCCTTCAGCTCTTTCATTTTCATGAAAGCATTATATTGAATAAGTTAAATAACTCTGTTCCTAATTTAAAATGGTAATGAGAAGCTTAAAATAAAAATCAGTGCAATAAGGAATATCAGGGCCATGCATGTCAACTTTAATAAAAGGATTCTTTAACCTTGCCTTAACTTTGATTTTGTTCTTTTGACCGAGAAAATACTATTGGAATCTTTATATAAAAAGACTATAAAATAAAACATAATGACTTTGGAGTGTATATATATACATATATATGTATATATTTGAAATTTAGAGCCTGTTAGAAAAACAGACTTTCAAAATCTCTACAAACCCATAATTATTCTACCTGAAACAACTACTTTTTGCAATTTTACAGGTATTATTTGAAAATATGTTTAAATCAAATCACTGATCAAAAATTTACCTTTACCCGATGGCTTTCTTAGAGAATTTTTAGTACTTCATCTATTTGCCTATGTAGTAAGTGCTGTTTCATTCTTCATTAGAACATTATCTTATAATGTAAAATGGCTTATCGAAGACTCTACATGGGTGAGTTAAAGGAGTTACTTCCAAGTACCCCTGTAAGACAATATTTACGCCAAGATGCAGATGCTGTTTTTAACTAACATTATATTTTATATTTATGTTTTAAGGCCAGATAGCATTAAAAGATAATGATCTAATGTATGGCAGCAAAAGAAAAAAGGCTAGTTGTAGACTGAGATGACAGTGTCATCTGAAAAAAAAAATTCAAATAAGAAAAGATATTAAGTGCTTAGCTTTGGGGCATAGGTAGGTAGATTATAAGACCACAAGGGGGCAGCAGAAGGTGCAAAACTAATGAATTGAACTCATACATGTGGAACGACTGCAGGAAGGCAGATTTTTTTAACGGAGAGGTTCCTAGAGGAAGGGAGGCTAAAAGGAAGGAAGGGAAAAGGGGGAATAAGGTAGGCGGGAAGGAGCAAAGGAAAGAAGGAAAAGACGAAAAGGAAGGAAAGAAAGGGAAAGAAGAGGTGCCAAGGAGAGAATGTGTGCGTGTGTGTGTGTGTGTGTGTGTGTGCGTGCACGTGTGCGCGCACGTGTGTCTGTGCCCGTATCTGACTGTCTGTCTGCCTGTGTGGTGCATGCAAGTCACTGTGTGTTTTGTCAGTAGCTAATGTGTGGTCATTGGTGATTCTCTTCTCTCACACAAAAAAAGAGCTTTTATCTGTGCCATTTGTTTTTCTCACATGATTCATTCATTCTCTCCTAACTAATTAGCTCTCCATCAAAACTCTGCCCTGTGTCTCTGTAGGCCTCAACCAGGAGCCAGAAAGTTCACTTCTCTAAATTTTGTTTGATTTTTTTTATCATTTTCAATCATTTCTTGCCAAAGGTTATGCTTCTTAGCTCTGGTCAACATATCACTAGAGAACACAAGGTCTGCATATTAATTAATTGCACACAGTTCTTTCCAAAGAAAACAAGAAATAATCTAAGTCTTTTTGTCTATACAATTAGTCTATCATTTAACTCCTGTATTTGTTTTCTCATTTTTGCCTCAGTACTGTTGAATTAGATTTACATTATACCCAAGTTCAGATCAAGGTATAACATTAGAAATTGCCAGTAGAGGCATTTTTCAAGGGAGGAATGTTTCATTCACTTTCACATTTTGTCATCTTTATTACATATGTGTTAAATAAATGCATCCTTGTGAGGTCATATAAGAAGTATCAGTCACAATCTAGTACAAAACATGGATTATGAATCAGGTCTAGCTCTCCAGTTCTTCTCATAATTATATCACATATACAAATTTCATCATAATTTTCAATAATGAATATTATTTCTAGTTCGATTATCTGGGCTAAAAAGTCCAAGACAAAAGGGAGAGAGAAAATATGTCTTAAATTATATTGATTCATAACAATCATACTGTTGTCCAGCACATTCATTTGTAGCTATTCAATTTATACTGCTTCCTAGATCAGTAATTATAAAGTTTTGAAAAGGAAGATAACTATTCATGACATAATATGGTTTTGCCTTCTCTTGTTTTCTATCAAGTGTACTTGGCTTTAACCAGGAAAATGGTCAAATATTGGGCCTCAAAGTGGTAAAAATGTTTCATGAACAAACTAATACATGGAACTATAAATAGCGCATAGATCACTATGAGAGGAAGGTAATGCTTTGCCCAAGTCAGAACACTTACTAACTTTGAGGAAAATAATGAACATTTATTATACACCAGGCATTCTTCTAAGTGCTTTAGATGTATTACTCATATAGGTCTTAAAGCAACCCTGTAATTTAGCCTATTATTACCCTATCAATTGTATAGCTGAAGAAAATAAGACAGAGAGATTCAAGTCACTTGCCTGAGGTCATACAACGAGAATGTAGAAAGTTTTACTGTAAAACCAGCCTTTTGTAAATGTCGGTCTCCCCAGTAGAAAGCTGGGGAGGACATGCAAGCTGCTGTGCCTATAGCACAGCCTTATTTCCATCCCTTTCAATTAGCAGGGAATAGGAAGTTAAGAAAAATACCTAGAGGCCAGCAGAATGAGTGAATGAAAGCAGTTGCTTGAGCCATAGAAAAAAAAAGAGAGGATATATGTGTGACTTGATTCACAATGTAAATTGGGAAATTAGCTCGAAGGTAGTTGAACCAATTTCTGAATTATAGCCCATATCTTTCATGTATTTGAAAATGTATATGTAAATTTTATTTATAGTTTTGCATTAGTTATGTTTCTATGCAAAATCTTTAAAATGATGGAAAAAAAATTGAACTGAGAATCAGGATATACTGATTCTAGAGGCAGGTCTTTCACCTCATGACCAAACTGTTTCTTTTTATATAAGATTCTATTTATATGTGTGTTTGGTCAGTGGGGTCTCCTTTATCTCCATTTTCAATGTAATAGATATGTATATTATGCAATACTCTGTGCATTAGCAAAATTTCTGTTGCTGGGGCAAAATAGGTGACATACACAACTTAAAGGGAAAAGGGTTATTTTAGCTCACAATTTCAGAGGTTTCAGTTCCTAGTTGGCTGATTGCAAGGCAGAAATGACACAACAGAGAAAATCTGCTCACCTCCTGGCAATCAGAAAGCAGAGGCCAGCAAAGAACAGCAGGAGACAGAGGGAGAGAATGGGGGCACAACATACTCTTCCAAGCTATGTCCCTAGTGACCTACTTACTACCATGAGACCCACCTCTTAACAGCCCATTCAACTATAAAGTCATCAACAGGGTAGTCCATTGATGAGTTTAATGCCTGTGATCTAATCACATTCAGACAGCCCCACTCCTGAACATAGGAGCTTTTTGGGAGATATTTTTATCTAAACCATAACATTCAGGAGGGAGGAGGGAGGGGGGAGAACAAGAGAGCACAATCATACTATGTCACTGTAGTTGACACTCTGCGGTGATGGTTCCACTGAATCATCTCTATTTCCAATTTCTTGCCATGTAGGTGAGCCAGCTCTTTGGGAGATGTTTTTCTCTTGAAAGAAAAAAACCTTTTCTGAGGACTTTTGTCTGTGTGCATTGGGTGTGTGTTTTCTCCCCATCTCCTCTTTCTTATTACTGTTGTCATCATTAGGGTGTAGACTCTTATTACTCTTCTGGGCTGTTAAATCAAAGTGTGCCTTGTTTCCTGTCCTTTAGACTTTCTCCACTCTAATCCATCTTCCAATAGAACCGTCAAAGGAACCTTCCTAAGTGTGACTGTGATCATGTTATTTCTCTTCAAAAACCTTCAGGAAGCCCATTTTTACCAAATCAAATGTGAATACAACAATGTGCTTCCGGCTTTCTGGAGGGTGACACATTAGCACATTCTCAAGAGGCAAAACATAATTCAAGAAAATCTAGCTGTGCACTAGACACCGGATATTGTGTTCATCTTTTTCTTCACTTATAAATTAGGTTGGAACATGGAACTTGAGGTCACCTTTGAAAGCCAATATTTTGTACATATGTCTTTTCAGCCTTAACCCCTAATTCTCTATGTCAGAAACACAATATCACCAGTACAAAAGTACTGGCCATCCCTAAGGTACAGACTGTATTTCCAACCAGTGTGCTTGTGTTCATGTGGTCTTTCTATTGAAACTGTCCTCCTGCTAACGTGTCAATCAACACCCTCCTCTCTCTCTCTCCCCCCCCACCCCCCCTCAAGCGGAGCTGGGGAGAGAGGGAGAGAAGGAAAGAAATCCACCAGGAAGTGGCAAGCGCTGAGCACAGAGCCCACAAGGAAACCCAGCCTGAAGGAGAAGAGAGGGCAACCTTAGGAGAAGCCCTGGACCAGGCCTATGAAGGTAGAACGGACCCGGACGGCTACCACTGGACAGGACAGGGTGGGAAGAACCTTCCGTGGAGGAGAAGCTGCCCAGCGAGATCAACTTCGCCCTGCAGGTAGACCAATCCGGCCTTGAAGAGGTGTCTAAACGCCCTGGAGGAGCTGGGGACACTACAGGTGACCTCTCTGATCCTGCAGAAGAACACAAATGTGGTGGCCATGTAGAAGAAGATCCGCCGCTACAAAGCCAACAAGGAGGTGATGGAGAAGGCGGCAGAAGTGTACACAAGGCTCAAGCCGCATGTCTTGGAGCCCGAGATCGAGGGAATCCAGAAAGCAAACAGAACTGGAACAGAGAAGGAGAAGGCCGAGGTGGAGAAGGCTGAGGAAAAGCTGGCTGGGGAGGAAACCACCAAGGAGGAGGCGGAGCATGAGCCCAGCCTGGGTGTGGGTCTCTCAGCCCGGTGAACGTGAGCGGCAAGGCCACGTGGCAGAAGAGGGAGAGCGTGGAGGACAAGGAGCAGGGCGACGGGCGGGACCCCGAGGAGGCTCTGCGGCACATGGCTCCGAAGATCTGCACAACAAACAGCCTGCAGGAAGGCCCTGCCCTGGACGTCGGGCCCGAGTCCCGGGAGGAGAGCTGAGCCGTAGGCGAGGGGCGCTGTCATCCCTAGGCCCGGCTGCTCCAGGCCCCACAAGGCAGGGAACTTTTGGGGAAACGCTGTGCTGTTTGTTTGTATTTGTCCCTGGGGTTTTTTCCTGCCTAATTTCTGTGATTTCTGACAGACATGAAATGACTATAAAGGGTTTTTCAATGAAAAAAAAAACAACAAAAAAAACCACTTTGCTTTCGTATTCAAATTAAGCATCAGGCTGGAAGAGACCTTGTTTTTTTTTCAGTATCTTCTCTCCCTTGGACCTTCATTATAGTTTTTCAAATAATAAAATGATTTATTTAACTATGACACATGAAAGCTAGAAAATAAGAGATTTAATTTTCTGAAAAATGCTTCACATGAAATTAATATGCTTTGATGAAGTTCCAGAATAACGCTCACCTACCTCTCCTGTGGTGATTCACGGAAGCCAGAGTTGTGAAAGGAAGGGCACAGCGAGCTTACAGCCGCGGAGAGGGAAGAAACTCCCTTTGTGACTTGATTTGTGTCACCAAAAGAACTCCTCTGGCACAAATAAAATTGCTAAAGAAACAGTGTTGAACACAGCTAGCTGTCAATGAGACCTTGAAAAGCAGATATTTCTAAGAATCAATTTGACATCTTACAATGTTTAAAAAACATCCTTATGAGAATTCTATTTTAACACTAAAATTGTACTTGTACTTATTTAAGTACACTTATTTAATTACAAAATAAATTGAGAAGAACATCATCTTTAAAGAATTTTACAGGAGGCTAGATGATTTATCTTTGTAACAGAAAAGAACTGAAAATGAATCTATTTAGATATGTCATAATATAAATATATGTCACTTTTCCTCAGACAAAACTGATGATTCTATATCTTGGAAAGAATGTTTTAATTCATGACTTGTGAAATGTAACTAAAACTAGTTCTGGAAATATGGTACTTCTCATTTGTCTTCTCTAAAAAATAAAAAAGTTTAACACAAAAAATAAAACAACTAAGCACAAATACAGTAAGACGAGCTTGTGAAAATTATATCAAAACTCACCATTTAATTTTGGAAACTATTAATATTTTGGATAAAAAAATTAGTAGACATAGTTCAAGACAATTTTCATCAGAATATTCTAATTTATCTTTTTGCCTCTGGGATTTTTTTCGGTTTCCAAACCTTGTCTTTGTATTCCACCCCCCTCATTAGCCATGAAGTTTCTGGAACCTCTGAAAAAGTGAGAACTTTTAAAATAAGAAATATAATGACTGTAGTGACTTATCAAGTCTCAAAAATTTTCTCAGGTATATTTTGCCTTCCAAATGTATTTAAACAGAACAATTACCTCAGTTTGAAGAACTGTGTTTGTAGTCTTACGTGAAAATTTGAAACCCTTTACCTAACAAGTTTAACCTTTTGCACGTATATCTTCATCAGATTTATTAAATTATTTAAATTAAATTATAAAAAATCTGATCCTTCTGCCAACATAGATACAGCAAATGCACTGAAACAGCTCTACATTGTAGCAGAGCTATATGTAAGCTACTTGTCCAGGTTTTGCTAGCCATCCTAAAATCCATTCAATCATATTGCAATTAAATATAATTTTATAACACCAGAGGTTTCTGGTTGCTAGTGTTATCCTTTGTGGATTTGTGGATGCAAAAGACATATCTTTAGTGTTCTAGGCCTTTCTATGTAATTTCCTTATGTTCCATGAACATGTTTTCTGTGCCATTACAGCCTCACTAACTTATACTAATATCCTCGTGACTGAATCATATGCCTTCAAATACCAATATTGTGTTTCCTTATGAAAAACACGGTAGTGTCAATTGGCTGAAATGTGGATTTCAAGTCAGATATACCTTGGCTCTGCCACAGCCATTTAAATGTCAATTTATATTAAATATTTCTTCTGTGATTGTCAACTTTCTCAAGCAAGTTAGGCAGAAAAACCTGTTCTGATATATGAAGTGGTATAATATCACTTGAGAATAGACTGATAAATTAAAATGTAGATTGTAAACTGTAGAAAACTTTTAAAATTATAAATCAAAGTGAAATGTGAATCAGCAAGTTAGGATAAACCAATCAAAACTTTCTCAATGAAGGCAGAAGAAGACAGTAAATAAAAATAACAGATGGGTGAGAAAAAGTTTTAAAAATACCAATGATGATGTATGTAAACTCAGACAAATTTAATAATTACAATAAATGTAAATGAATTAAGCACCTAAATTAAAGGAGGTTGACAAACTGGATAAAAAAATGAAATCACTTTTTTCTTTATTAGAAACTCATTTTCAAAATGATGGTATACATAACTTAGAAGTCAAATATAGAAAAGAAAAATCTTGCAATATTAGCCATAGGACATTTGAATGCATTCCTTAACATTAGACAAAGTAGACCTTAAAATGAGGGGTCCTGAAAAGGATAAAGCAAGATATTGTATAATGACTAGAGCATCAAATTATTAAAAGAATCTAATAGATTCTAATACTGCTGTAAGTATGCTAGCACTGGGGACCAAATCTTCAAAATGCTTGAAAATATGACAGAGCTAAAAGGAGAATTAAAAATATGTATTGTAGTTGAAGACACAAATACTCTTGACAGAAAATGAATAATCCTATGGAAGAGGTCAAAAACATTGTCAACCACCTAGATCTAATTGGCATAGAATACTCTAGCATACTTCATTAAAGTCCATACTCATTTCATGAACATATGGAAAATTCATAAAGATAGATCATAAAGGGGCAGGGATTTAGCTCAGTGGTGCTGCCTTCTGCCTCACAAGTGCAAAGTGCTAGGTTGCAAGTTTGATCCCGGGTACCAAAAAAAAAAAAAGATAGATCATAAAACAAATATCAAAAAATTCTGAAAGACTGAAACTATGAGAGTACATTTTCTGATCAAATACAAATTAAGTCATATGTCAATAACAAAATATTTAAAAATTTCTAAATCATTGGATTTGTAAAGCACAAATTTTTTATAATTCATGATTCAAAGAGGAAATTGCAAACAAATTAGGAAATATTTTGTACTGGATAAAAACAAAAACACACTATATCAAAATGTGTGGAACAGTACTAATGCAATGTGTAGGAATGTTTCTAATTTTAAAGGCTTTAAAGATAAAAGAGAGTCTAAGATCAATTAACTAAATCACGTAACTTTTTATAATTGAACATCAAAAGTGAACAAAAGTTAGACAATATTAATGATGTGACAGGAAACAGAATAGAAAGTAGAGAAGGAATGGAGAAACCAATGAAACCTTGCAAAGAGGCAAAGAGTATCAACCTAGTATAGCTCTTGCTAGATTTATCCAGAAAAGAGAATGCAAAAAGGCAAAATCACCAATATTGGAAATAATAATGAGAATATCATAGATCTCACAGATACTAAAAGAATAATGCAAGAATGAGATACAAACTATATTTCAAGAATTATGAAAACTTAGATGAAGTGAATTAATTTCTTAAAATTTATATTACCCCAATTAATTAAGAAGAAAACTGAACAATCTGAGTAGTTCCGTACCTATCCGTGAAGTTGAATTTTCAATTAGAAATATTCCTACAGAAGGAACAGAAAGCTCAGATGTCTTTGTTAATATGTTTCATCAAACAGTTAAGGAAAAATTTATACTAATCCTCTACAAACTCTATCAGAAAATTGAGGAAGAGAGAAAAATTTTCCAGATAATTTTAAAAAGAAAGCATTACTTTGATATCAAAATTTTCAAGAACATTTTATGAAAATAAAACTCACCAATATCTTCAGAAATGCAGATACAAAGAAATATGAGCTGCATGTACTGTAAATATGTCATAAATATATATTGAAGAAGGGGTTCAAGAGATTTAGGGAGGACAAGGAAGGAGGAACAAGTTAAAAGAAGGAATTAAGAAATGTCATGTATATGTACCAATTCCCCAAGATGAATGTAATAATTGTATACTGCAAACCTGTACCAATAAAATAAATAAATTAGCATAACTAAGCAATCAATACATTATAAAGGCATTAAGCCACGGGGTTTAAGAATTCAAGGTTAATTGAAGAATAAAAGTATCACTTGAGCATGAAGAAATGAGTTTAGGCAGCTTTCTTTATATAAAGACAGAATACAAAATTTACTTGTATTTCTATACCTTGGGAAAAATCATACTTAAAGCAATAATATTTATACAAAAGTATAATATTTTCATGGAAAAAATACCAAAACTTTTACAAGACCTGCACACCAAAAAATCGCTAAGAAAAATTTAAGATCTAAATAAATATTGTTGTAATAAACAGTTGTTGCAGTTAAAATATTCATTCTCTAAAAATAGATCTCTAGATTCAACTCTATTATAATCAAAATTTGAATGTTTTATAATAGGCATTAACCTGACTAGGGTTTACATGAAAATTTATAAAATTAAAAGTAAGTTAAACAATTATGAAGAATGAAGATGAAATGATTATATTACCTAATTTCAAGATTATTATAAGGTACTATAATTAAGACAGTGTGTTACTTGCTGAAAAACATATGGGTCAATGGAACAGAACACTCTAAAAATAACCAGCAAATATAGTTCACTTGATTTTTGATAGGTTGATTATGAAATAAAACAATAAAAAGATATATATATATATTTTAAATATTGCTATGATAACTGAATATTCAATACAGGGGGAAAAAGAAACCTTTCATCACATACAAAAATTAACTTGAAATAGATCTAAATATAAATATAAAAGTTGTAATATAAGACTTTGAGAAGAAAAATGTTTGTGCCTTTGCGGAAGACAAATATTTCTTAGAGAGTTCATTAAAAAGCAAAAGCACAAAAAGAAGCAATTTAAAAATTGAACTTTATCAAAATTTTGAAAATATTTTCAGAAGAGAATGAAAAAGCATAATATTGAGAAGGAGAAAGTATTTTCAGTATGTATTTCTTAAAGTCAGTTTGTATTCAGAATATAGAAATATCTATTGTGTCTTTAAAGAAAAGACAAAAACATTTTAAAAGGACAAAGTTTTTAACAAGACTTCACAGAATAAGGTATATGAGTGTACACAAAAAAGTGTTCAACATCATTATCCCCAGAGAAATGAAAATTAATATTAGTACAAAATACCACTTTATAAACATTGAAAGGACTGAAATTTAAAAGATTGTGAGTACTAAATGTGTCCTAGGATGTGGAACAACTGAAATTTTTATGTATGCAAAATGGTACAGCCACATTAAAAATAGTTTGGAAGTTTCTGACAAGGTATAGCATAATTTTATCATATGAACCAAGAATCACCCAAGTATATATACAAAATAAATGAGAAATATTCATAAAAGCTTTATTTATAATAGCCCAATCTAGAAACAACCCCTGAAAAGCATCAATTATGTATATGAATAAACAAATGGTGACAAAACAGAGCATGCTACTGATGCATACAGTGATATAAATTAGTCTTTAAAGCATGCTCAGGAAGAAAGTAGTCAGAGATTTAAAAAGATACATGTTGTCATTTACTTGAAACTTGTGAAAAGACAAATCCAATATACTGAGCAAAAGTAGATCAACGATCACCAAAGGCTGGAGATGGAGGAAAGTTGACTAAAAGGAGGGTACTAAGAAATCTGTTAGAATCATAGGAATATCTGCATCTTGTTTATTGGGCACAGATTGACCAAAATTCTTCACTCCACCTAAAATATATACCAGTTATATTTTGTATATTAGATCTCACATAATGCATACTGAAACTGTTTCTCTAAAAAGTTAGAGCACAATACTTAGATAATACAAACTAATGATGCTTCAGGATGTCATTAAACAGTATAGAGATCATCTTGCATCCTTTGCTTTCATGAGAAAGACTGTTCTTTTCAGAAATCTTGAATCATGAAGGAAAACGCTAAGGAGTGTAGGAGATCCTGTCAGGATTAAGTAGAATAAGCAGACATTCAATTGTTTTCTACATCAAGTGAGGCCCTTATTCAATGTAAGAGCCATTCTTCTGTCAGCACTTAATAAGCAGCCAATCACAGCAAGAACTAACCTTGATAATTGCAAGGTAAAGCTAAGAAAGTTTAATTTTACTTGGAATTAGAAAGGATTTGTTTCCTATTTACAGGCTGGAAGAACACGGAAATGAGTATATACATGTTGGCAGTACACTAGTCCAACCCATTTGAGTTCAATAGATTTGATCAAAAGGAGAAATACACAACGTTCCTCCTGATCAAGAGAAAGACACAGCAAGAGAGTAGCTTGTGAGGCGGAGACCCAAGTGCCTTCCACAGTTCATCAGTGCACACAGCTCTGGCCTGTAATGAAGCCATTTACATGCAGATGCAGGCCTGAGTGTGTGGACACCAGTCCCAACTCTGGGAATTGTTGTTTCATCTAATCAAAAGAAATTTGCACATGAAAGCCACATCCATGTTCATTAACCCCACAGCTCTCTCAATATTGCTTCTCTATTATTCCTAACAAAATTGCAAACCTTTATATGATTAGGTACCCCACTTCAGAGCTTTATTTTTCTCCCACCCCCAACCTAAGCCTGCATCTGAATGAAAACTGCATGTGGTTCTGTAAGATTGAGCAATTTGTAAATAAATTTACCAAAAGCCAAACCCAAGCATTCTTTTTACACTTTGCTTGGCCCACATAGACACACTCTTTTTTTTTTTTTGGTACCGAGGATCGAACTTGGGTCCTTGCACTTGCACAGCAGGCGGCGAAACCACTGAGCTAAATATCCTCTTAATCTCCACAACCAAGGAGACTGTCTTGTGTTTACAATCTTCTCATCACTGAAAAATATAAACCTACAATTCAGCATGAGAAACCAAAGACAGTGAGTTTGTCAAATTTATTTTCATGTGCAAACAAAATGAAAGTCACAGATGAGTCTGATGGCAAGTATTATTCACACATGACATCGAAGCTCATAAGCCCTGACAAAGGAATTTGTAACAAGTCCTAAAAGTAAAATTTATGGTTATTAGTCATTTCAGGCCCATCACACACTTAATAATAATTACTTATCCTGTCAATTGTGTGGACGTTAACTGTATAGAATTTGTGACAGTGATCTTGCGACTTCGCTTTCTTCATAAGGGACCAACTGGATGCATAATATTTACATTCAATTGTATTGTCAAAGACTATTTTGAGCCTGGGCCTTTCAGTATATGTAATAAATGTGTAGTAATAAACATACTGGAATTGCTCATTTAGCCAGAAGTATAAAATTGAGTTTCTTTTTCTAGAGAATTAGGAGAGCAAGAATAACTGTGCTTTGTTAATGCAATTCAGCAGTGACCTGCCGGGAACTCTGGGGCTGAGAGGCCAAGCACGTCTTCCTGCCCACTCAGTGTCTGGCCTTCTTTGCTGAAGCTGCCAACAGTGGTCTTAATTAGTGCCAATTATGATTTTTTTTAATGTGGACACCTGCATAATGTGAGCTAGATGAAGGGCCCTACCACATTTTCTATCAACTGCCATACAGCTGTCAGAAACTGACAATTTTTAGTTGTTATTTTTCTGGCAAGGATTCAGATTACTAGTCTAGAGGTCTGTTTCTTTATATCTCATTTGTATTAATCCTGTAAAGTATCCAGATCCGATCATTTCTTTTTCAAAATCTATATAGTTAACTTCCGTTAAACCATATTAACAGATTCTTCACAAAATAAACAAATAAGCCACAGCGTGATACCTTGCTTTCATTGTATCATGGTAAATGTGAAACTGCAAGTTTTGTTACACAAAGGCATATGTCAGATTAAAATATCAATTTGAGAGTCACACCTTCCTTAGATAAAAATTCACACTTTCTGACCACTGGTTCTGCAACTGTTTTCCAAGCACAAGTCTCAGAGAGCATAGTAGATGCAGGAGATCAGAAAATGGGAGCCATTCCTTACTGCATGGCCCCAGGAGTAATTCAGAGGAGTTCCGTTTCTGTGTAACCAGAAATATGCATGAGCTAAGTATTGAAGAACGTTTCTGCAGCTAAAAGAATATGATATCACTGGTAGATGCAAGGGATGACAAAAAGAGGAAACAAAGAAATAAGAAATTATCTATTATCATTATGAGAGTAAAAGAAAATGGAAAGCGGCACTGCAGCTTTTTCTAGTGGCAACACTGCTCCCAAGAAATTGTTTTATTGTTCTAGTTGATGGGAGAGCAATGAAACAACTGTTGATTTCATTCTCCATTGTTGCTTAATCTGTAAAAATGTTCAGCAAGTAGATTTTCAAAACCTTTGGAACAGGCCATCTGTTCATTTTAAAGGATGAAAGAAAGGAACATAATTAGGAAAAAAAGAATGAATAAGGGCGATGAGATACTAGGAAAAATTTCTTATTTCATATTTGTAAGTTGTAGTTTTAAATAAAAATACCTGAATTCTGGAACAGTCCTTACAGTGGAAAAAATTCTAGAGAAAATGGTTAAGAAGCTTAAATTACATATTGTACCTCAGCGTCATTTTGGCTTCATGTAAATCCTTATAACCAAACATCTTATATGGAGTGTTAGAATTCATAAATGCATAAAGGACTCATTGAATTATTCACTCATTCACATGATGATTATTAATCAATAACCAGATGCTAGAAACGATGAATAAAGTGATTTACAATATATTCAGTGTAAATGGCTACCATCCAGAATAGTAAGTTATTTGATAACAGTAGGCACAGAGTATATGGGAAATTTCAGTCCAGAAATCAGTCTTTTTGATGAAATGGTGCTTAAGGAACAAAAGCTAGTGAGTAGAACGGTGCTTACTGGAAACTGGGCTAAACATGGGAGCTGAAGAGGATCAGACAGCAGGGTGTACTGTTGTGGTCAATGGGAGGATTGAGTTCTGGGGTTCTTTTGTGGGGTTAGGTGGTTGTAGTTAATTATAATGCATGGCACATATCAAAATAGTTGCAAGATTTTTAATATACTGGCACAAAGAAATAATAAACCTTAAGGTAATGGATATGTCAATTACTTAGATTTGGTCATCATACAATGTGAACATGTATCAGTGTGTCACGTTGCACTTCATAAATGTGTAAGTCTTTATCTGTGGGTTAAAGTCTTGCCTTTAAAAGTTAGAAAGTAGAGAATGGAGAACAGAGAAATTTTATTCAAATGCATGGCTGAAAAACACTCCATATTTGAGGAATGGGGGAAAAGAAAATTGAACATGAGGTAAATATCTTGTTTAAATAATTTGCCTGCCATTATTGTCAAGTATTTACTATAGCCAAATGGTAATTCTTTTAAATAAAGGTATTGAAATGCTAAATATAGTAGGAAATTAGAAATCGCATTTTTTTGGTTTCAAAATGCACTCCTAACTTTATAGATTTCGATCCCTGGATTTATAACTGCCATACTAAGCTACCTGTTTGCCCTTAAACTTTTTGTGCCTTCTTTGCCTCAGCCTCCATTTTTGTGCTGATGTAAGTAAATAAAAGTTTGAAATCTCAGAAGAATCACTTTTTTATTAAGGAAAAGGATAGCACCTACTTAGTCTGGTTTTGGCTGCATGTACCTTCAGCAGAATATTTTGCTAAGGGATTCCAAGTAAGAACTTTGAAAACAGGTGAGAACATCTTATTTCCTTCACCCACTCCTACTAAATTAGCATATTGTGCTGAGCATAAAGAGAATAAAAGTGAAGGTGTAAAATAGGGAGTCCTGAGGGTGGGAGAAATGGGGAGGATAACCTTCTAGCAATGGTAGTCTATCTTCATTTCCTACTGCCCAGTCTACAGAAAGCTCTTCTGGCAGGACTTCTATTTAAAATAAGTTATATTCCCAGTTTCTTTTAGTAATCACTCTGTTCCAAAGCTCTTCTTGGAAGTTCTACTACACTAAGCATAAGGTTCTAGAAGTTTTTAAGGAAACTTCTTAATGTTACATAGCATTATATTACCGCACATCATTTTAGTCCAGAACATTTTGTGTAAATCTCACCCTAGTAAAATCTTATGGAACGGGAGATTTAGAAAAACAGTTATGAAATTCTTTACTATATCTAAGTTTTTTGACTGAAAAAAATAAAGCATTATACAGTTTAGCCACTGATACCATTAAGCAAGGTGCTCCATATGTGCTTGGTGAAAGAAAGAAAATTTCCAAACAGCCACAGCTTCTCCAAGCTGGACTACAATTGCTTGGTCTCATTTTGCTTTCCTCCCGTGCTTGGCATGGAACCCAGGGCCTCACGTCTGCAAAAAATCTACCACTGAGCTACATCCCAAGCCCTGCACTATAACTTCAAACAAAAGTTCTTAACCCTTCTCTACGCTTACTAAGGAAGTACGCAAATAACTCCCATGTTCATGTTGAATCAGTATTCTATTTTAATGACTGTTTTTGTACACATTTTTCTCAGAACACTACAATATTTGACATTGTTAAAAAAAACTATCATCCTGAAATGCCCGTTCTTTCTTCTCTTCAGTGATATTGGGAATTACTCATTTTTCCAACCCCCTGCTCATTAATCACTTTCCTCTGGGTTATTCTCTGTTTAGTCATCTTCTGTTTCTGGATTTTAATTATCTATCAAAACTTGTCATTGTGTATATGTTCTCTCTTCTCTCCATTCTTTTCAACTGATGATCTCACACAGTTTAATACACTCTTAGGTGAGCCTTAAGTGCATATCTTAGCTTCCTCTTTTCAGAGAAGCTCCATATTCATGTTTTGAATGCTTCTCATCATCTTCAAATTTAATATTCTAATACAAAAAAACTTCATTATTTTCATCACTGAAGGGTTGAATTTTTATTCCAAACAATTTTATAGGCTTGATAATGTTATAATATTCATCTTTCATACCTTATATACAACCAAATATCAAACCTTGTTTATATTTCTCTCACCTAACTATTCCCTTTATTTTACTCTTCTCTTGTTTATACAGTTACATGAAAGTTCTCTTGTTTATATAGTGAACTCTATACTCTTATATATTGGTCTTTCTGCAATAATTTTGTGTGTCTGTGGGGGGGTGCCAGAGATCGAACTCAGGACCTTGCATTTGCAAGGCAGGCATGTAGCCACTGAGCTAAATCCCCGGCCAATAGAAAATTTTTTATGAAAATATCTTGGCACAATTTATTTATGGTTATGTTTCTTGAGAAACTTGCCCTTCAAAATAATATTCTACATGCAAAATATACATACAAAAAGAATAACAGAAAAGAATCACCCAGAATATCTCTCATCCATTGATCAAACAGCTCATAGTTCTGTGTACTTTCAATAATCAATATCTGCTTTCATCCTATTTATGAAGTAATAGAATGATTTTTGTTATAGCCTTCTAAATATGAGATTTAATGAATATCTCATGATCTACTAGGTACCTTAATTCATTTACTTTATCCTAGTTAGATTTAGTTGAAATTCAGTTTATCAACAGCATTAATAGTGTTATGGAGCATTCATTTTAAAGTATAATCCCCTCACCAGAGAAAATTCCTAAAATGGTGATGTTGGGTCAAAGGATATGAAATTTTTGAGAAAAATTGAACTTCTTCTCTCTAACAACAGCAAGGTAGTTTTTGTTCCAAAACTTTTCACAATTTCACAGTGCTTATTGAATAAATTCTAAAAGCTATAGCTTGGCTTTCAAAACTTCACCCTCATTTCACATAACTACAAATATTCCATTGGGACCATTACAGCTTCCTGAATCTCACTTCAATACAACAGTCTTTCCTTGCGGCAAGATTCTGCTTATGTTATTTCTTTTTTTTTCCAGAATGATTTTTCCCTTCTTCCTCTCTCTGTTTATAAAAATCATGCCCATTCACCTAAATTCTTGCTTATATGGCACATCTCCAATTGGTTTTCCTTCAGAAATCCCTTTCTTTTTCTGAACTCTTATGTCATTATTATTATTTTCCCTAAATTTTTTTATTGGTACATTTTAGGTATACAACACGTTTATATTTATCATTGGGTGCTTGTACCTGTACATGATATTATATCTTGGTTCTTATTTTTTCCCCATTACCTGTGCACCCTTCACCCCCTCCACCCTTCCCTATTTACACAGACTTCGTTTCCATTTATTTTTCTCATAATTTTTCCTTTTCCTTCTTTCCTTTCCCCTTCCCCTCCCACCACCCCTACCCCTTTGGACCTTTTCTTCCTATTTCAAATTATCAAGAGAAACTGAAAGTGTAAATAATTATTTCTATTTTGATTTGAATTAAGACTATTTATAAAAATTTTAATGGAACTTTGAAATTATTCTCCTCTATAAAGGCACAAGTTATTTCAAATGTTTCAATATTTAAAAGATACTATGCATCTTAAAACAGTGAATATCATATAATTAAAGAATAAATGATACTGAGATGGTAACAGATACATTAGTGAAAAATCTAGTTGTTACATTCATTTCACTAGCTAGTTCTTCCTAGAGAGTTGACTTCTTTGATTTTGTAAGAGCACACCAAAAAAATATTTTCAGAACATTTTGTTTTGTTTCTTTGCCTCTGTATGCTAAGAGTTGGAGCAGTTAAATCACAATGAGATTTCACCATACGCCAACCCCAAAGGCAGATTGAGAGTGAACTAAAGTTATCTCCCCAAGGTATGTTTTACTCAGGAACTAGGAATGTTATAAGAGAAAAATTTAAAACAATAATGTGTTCTTGGAAATCATTAAAAGGATTATTATTTTCATTGCAATATTTGGTAAAGTACCAGAACATTTTCCCTGAGATTTATAGTTTCATGACTTTGGCAATAACTTAACAACAAATTGTAACAAAAGTTTTCAGAATAATGACAAAACAAGAAGAAAAATAAAAGAAATAGAATTTGACTCAGAAGTACTATCAGGGTAGCAGATATTAGGATGTGAATATAAGATTTCTACAATTCCTTACAACATAAGCTTGTAATACTTTGCTTATACTGCACATTATTGGTTCCTGTCAATTGGATAATGTTAAGTCGGATCCTAGCATGATGCTGACTAAAAATATGGTCTTGTCTTCTTTATTACAGCAAGATATTTATAGAAATTCATATTAAATTTCATTTGGCTTTACAAGAACCCACATCACTAGTCAGAGAAAATTAAATGTTCTTTTGGGTTTTCTGATAGAGTGGAATTTTAGAAAGCTTTATGTTTATATGATTATTATTAATAAAGGATTCCCTGTACCTCAGAATGATATTACTGGTTGTATTTTTTTTCAAAATAATTTTTGAAATAGGTACTTCAAACCATTGCCTTATGTTATATACATTTTATTGTAGTAAAATAATGTCTACACCAAAAATAAAAAGAATGGCAACAATCCTATAAGATACCAAGTACATTTCAGCTTTTCTCAGAACATTTGTTTTAGTATTTTTTCCTATTGATTTCTAAAGCAGACTATGAGTTTACACATGGTCAAATATTTTGTTCTATCCTCTAAGTGATAATGAATTACCATGAAGGAATCTGAAGTATTGCTGCAATTTGCAATTATTATTTCTTTTTAATAACTCAAAGGATGAAGGCAATCTAATTTAAGTCCACAGTGACAAAGAGCGGTTTCAACAGGTGAATACCTGATGTCATACTCTTGGGAAGATATTCATCCTTCACTAAATACGCCATCTAAAGCAGAGTGATAAAGTAGAATTAGGAAATTTCTGACACAGACCATAAAGCCTTTTATCTGAAACTCTTCGATGCAATTCCAGTTTTTCATATATACATGTTGTTAAATTAAGGTTTTATATTTTTATCTTTAGTAACTTATCTACCAGAAAGAGCTGAAAAATGAAAACAAAATGCACAGGAGAGCTAAATCTCTAATTCATGATTTGGGAAGAGGACTAACTTTCTATGTCCCAAAGATGTTGCAATATTTTTGATGTGTTATCTCTTTAATGCTGGAAATATCACTGTTAGATTTTTTGATCTCGAATTTAATAGAGGAAACAGCAAAATTGAAAGGCTAGTTTAACAATGTCACAAAGAAAAATAAAACTGTCAATAAATCAAAATTTAAGACAGTGAATTGAGTCTGAATTTAATGAAAATAGAGAATTTATACTTTAGACAGATTATGAAAAAACAACTTAAATAAAAAAGAATGCTTGCTTTGTTTTTATTTTGGACAGGAATCTTTTAACATCTCACTGATGATCTGAATAGGCTATGATCCCTGGTACAAGGACTGAATCCAACTAGCACCTGTGTGTGACGCTGAGTCACTTTTGAGATCCTTCTTGCTGCCTTGAAAGGACCCCATGCCTAGAACAGAAAGTACTTTCAGGGAAAGAATGGCATTGACTTGACCTATTCCCCAGCTGTCAGGAGTGTATTTCACACACAGGTCTAAGACTGTTTGCCTATCCAAAGGATGCTTTGGATGAATTGCTCATTCATCATCCCTACATCATTAATTCAGGGTTCCTCTCTGTGAGGATGCTCTATTAGTCCTCAGTAATAGAAAAAGGCTAAAGTTACACAAACAAGACAAGTCTGTCCTCCAAAACTTTTGTGCAAAAAAGCTTACAATGTATGTCTGTCTCTTTCTGAGTTGCTATGATTCCCTGCTAATGAAAAGATGAATAGCAGCATATGTTAATGAGTCAAGTGCAAATTGAATGTAAATAAAAGGGGGGCCTTCTTAGTCATGGAAAATATTTGCAAGCGACTTTTCTTCCTCCCTCTTTCCCTCAGAGCTCGTTTGCTCCTATCACCCTTCTTTTCTCCCTTCACCAGAGTTGTTGAGAGACTGTCATGGATATTGAGACTATTTTATACCTATGTGTATGGGAAAAGAAAAAGAAACAATGCTTGCTATACTTAAGTCGTGAATATAAGTTTTTTCTAATATCCTCACTTACTTATTCATATGCTTACTAGCACCATAAGATTTTAAATAATGAAAGCATAATTTTCATGAACCTATAAAAAGTTATAGTTTTTTAAAAGTAATTATTATAGTCATTGACTCTAAGACAATGTTTTTTATATTCCAAACCCTGAAATTTCTATGTATCATACAATCCATGTATAATTTTGAATTTAAAAGTGCCCCAATAATAAAACGTTTGACATTTTATATTAACATAGGGATTCCTAAAATAATATTTAATTTTGTTATTATGAATATTTTAATGAATATGTTTATTATTCAAAATGAAAAATTCCTTTATCACTGACTGCTTGTTTGCATTTGACAAAAGACATCGAAAAAAGTAAACTTCTCTCAGAAGGCTATATAACTACCAGCATAACTCTCTCTTTAATTCTTTTCCTATAAGTTTCTTAACAACTTATCACTTAGAAATATCAATCCTATATTATCTGTATATTAACCATCAAATAGAGTGAACGCACCAGTATAGCATGAGAATACGACACAAACTAGCTTCCAGGTGCTTTAAGTCTCCTATAGTTTTTACTAATTGTGAACCGATATATACACAAACACAAACAGATGAAATTTTTCTATTTATTTTTTACATGTAGCATTCTAAGAATAATGATGAAAAGATAATACACAATAATGCCTAGGGATTTCACAGAATCACCTACAATCTACTCAGCATAACACAGTAAGTCAAAATCATGAAATAAAATATGTCAAAAGCCAACTTCTTTCCACAATGCTTTCCAGATAACCATTAAGGAGTAATAGCGGATAAAGTAAAGGAAATGAGCTGCATAGAGATGCTGTCTACTATCCCGCATAGCAGAATGATAAACAGTAGATAATGACTTCTTACTGACTCTTACTCTGTCTCTGCTACCAGGTCCCTGAGAACCGTGTGAGACCACCACCTACATAAAATTCTGCACATCATAGAGTGTCCATTTTCTGAGTTAAGAGTAGAGTTATCGTTGTCATGGTGACATGCCTTCCTTTAGACTCTGTTGATACACACAAGCTTTGCATTTCGCTATAGTAAAAGGCAGTAGTTTGTCTCCTATCTATAGAAAAGCTACAGACAGGAGTTTACACTGAAATCTCCTATTTTCTGAACCACTGTTCAATCCCCTGGTAGGATGATAGGGCTCAGAAAATGATACCCCAAGTGAAAGCCTCAGAAGCAACCCCATAAACAATTTCTCTCTGGCTTCCTCCTGCCCTCCCACCTTCCACTCCTTTATTTCCCAAGGAAACCAGAGAAACTACATTTCCACTTCACCAAGGTGGATCATAGAAATCACACTTTTAGTCCCCAAATGAGGCATAAACTTAAAAAAATGATGCTGTAACTTTACATATTTCTGTATAAGAAATTGGCCATAAAATAATTTGACCTTCCTTGTTTGCTTGTAGGACCTAAGACTCCCATTATAGAAATCGTCTTACTCTGTACTTCAAAGGAAGACCTCAAGGGAGGCTGCGAAGAATCTAAATAGACATGCCTTACTGTTTTTCCTCCCTCTGTGTATTATTATTTGGCATCTTTTTTGTCTTTTTTTTTTTTTTTTGGTACCGGGGATCGAACTTGGGTCCTTGTGTTTTCTAGGCAGGCGCTGGAGCCACTGAGCTAAATCCCCGAGCCTGGCATCGTTTTTGTCTAACAGAATGTCTACCCAGATGTCTCTGCTTCGTCAAACCTAGGCATAAAAATTAGTAATTCCCTGAAATACAAACAGTCCAACTGGGGCTGTGGAACCATTCCCCTCCATTCACCTGATCCTTTACAGCACCTCAGGGCAAACCCCTGGACTCAGCACTCTGTCAATCACATTGTCATATCTGAAAAATTCAACAGGAGGCACCCTAGGCCTGCACCTATTTCAAATCCTTACAACCCATTCGGCACTCATTCTACTTTCCTGTCTGCCCAGTCATCATGCTCTTACATTCCCGCAGTTCTCCTTTCCACCAGCATGAACCCAGGCACTCTGAAAGGGTCTTTGGCCTTTAAGCTTTATTAAATTTAGATACTTTTTCCATATCATTGTGTGCAATGGCCAATTTTTTTGTTCATTGCATACAAGAACCTGCAAGAGTGTCTAGGAACCCATTCCCCACAGTATCAGCTCTATACTGTTGAATCTTCAACAGGAAAGCTCTCGTGTTACCAAAAACTGTGATCAAATAAATTCATTATGGGTTTTTGCCTATTAACCCTCCGGTGCAAGTTGATTTCAGCAAACTAATACCAAACCATCAGACCTACATAGGGAAATTCTGTACTCCATGGATTGGTCAAATTTCCATTGCTGGAACAAGAAAAAAAAAAACTGACAAATGTTATTTAATGGGGGAGAGGTTTATTCTGGTTCATGGTTTCATGGGTTGCAGGTGATGATTGGCTGATTGCAAGGCTGAGACATCATGATAAAAGCGTGTTGTGGAGGAAGGCCCTTCAACTGGCACAGCAGAGAGCAGGGGAAGGGCCGGAGAGGAAGGGGCCAGGGACCAGATACAGTCCCTAAACGCATGCCCCCCGGGACCACATCCAGCAAGGGCCGCCTGCTCACAGTTCACTGAATTATTAGTAACTTCATGATCAAATCCCCTCTCCAGTAGTCTTTTACTCCATTTAAATTGACAATGAAGATTAACTACACACTTCCTATGAGAATCAGTGGATTAGTTCCTTAATGCCACATGGCCAGTCTGTTGAGCTGTTTTTTGCTTGAAAGCAAATCTACGACATGATGTTGTTTAGAACATTGAGTTTACTGTGGGTTTTGACTATTTAGTCAAGGATCTACTTCCTTAAACATTCACCATACCATCTGACTTCTTCCCATTCAAGAGAGCCAGTCCTGTACAATCAGTCGTGAACTTTCATAACTTTTGCTTGGAAAACTGAGTAGCAATCTATAAAAATAAAAGTTTAAATAATCATAATGAATTTTTCAATTTTTCAGGTTAAAAATCAGAAATTGTTGCTAAAAGACCCCTCTTACTGTTACACCCCACCCACTCTGTTCTTGCTAGGTGAAAAATACCATTATGTATTATAACATTACTTCCTCATTCACTCTACCCTAAGGGCTCGCTCTCCTCTGCCCAGACCCCAGCCCTTTCTCTGGGACACTTTCCTGCTCCTGGACTCACTTCAGTGATATTTCTTAAGGACTTCTTTCTTGATCTATACCTCCCTCTCATTCCTCCCTGATCTTAGTATATGGTCCCTTACACTTTCTGTTGGCAATATTTACAGTCTTGCTTTTAACCATTACTTTTTAAATTATCCATTTAATATCTGTTTTTATTCCTCTACTTCAAGCTATATGAAAAAGCTATTGTGAATATACACTAGGTATCCTATGAAATCATTGCTAAAAGAATAAAAAATAAATAAAGACATGAATAAATGAGCAAATGCCTTTAGGACTATTTAAAGAGCAAATTTTGTCTTTGGCTTTGTTAGCATATCTCTATTACTTTAATTTTGGCTTATTCACAGCAAAAACATTTTTAATAATCTTTATTTTTCTGCTGTGAATTTGCTAATAAATACAAAAGTACTCTTTTGTATTTTACCCCTTATAAGTGATGAGCCTCTATCATTCTCAGTTGACACCGTGACCTACTTTGATGATGTCACTCACCACTGCTCACTTGGAGAGCACAGGCCTTTGGAGTTCTGAAAAGGCACCTATTAGCCAAGTTCCCTGTCCTACAGGACCTTGCAATTTATTCCAAACACTTCTGTTTGCTGAACTCCAGACAAAGCAATCATCCAAACAGAAATATTTAAGACAAGAAGGAAATGTAGTACACATTTTAGTAGAAAATACCCTAGCACTTTGTCTGTCTCTCCTAGGAGCATTTTATCATACGTGAAATACTCTGAGGTTCTCTGAAAAAAATGTATAATACTTGACTTCATGAAACTCATATTCTAGACAAGAACACACAGTGTGAGAGAGATAATTCTAATGAAACAGAACCAGGGATCCACAGACTTGAGGACAAAGATCTTTGGGAGTCCATTGAAGAAGAGGGCTAAAGTGCATAGGGAGACAGACCAAGTTTGTACATTAGACCAAGAAAAACTCATCTTGAAGAATGAATAAATCTTGTAAAATGGACCACAGGGGGATGATGTCATTCCGAAAAGGAAATGCACTGCCAAAAGCAGAAACTCTTTGCAGGACATTGTATAAAATTTGTGGCAGTCAAAATTGAATCATTTCAATGAAATCAATTTTTTATGAAAGAAACTACAAAAGATAAAGTAAGAAAGATCATTTCCAAATTTTTTCTGCATTTTCTTTAATTGATAATAATTACATTCATCAAAGTTCTAAATGTTTCCAAAATAGAACAGTACTGATAGAGTGGTTAATGATAACAAGAATAACAATTGCCTTTTGAATTTGTTAAACCTACTGTTTTCCCCTGGCTTTAGGTGCTTTAGAGCTATACCGCTGGAATGACGTATAAAGCCATATGAGAACATTTCCTCTGATTACTTTTCTTAGAGAAAATGTTATAGTGTAAGAAGTCAAACAACTTGAAATTTCCATTATATTATGAACCCTTAAGACTCTGAAAAAGTTGTTTAAATTTTAGGAAACAGAAAGTAGATGCTCTTTTGGATTAAGGATGACAGCTGGTTTGGATTAAGTTCCGCCATCAAGAGGAAATTCTGTTTAGAGTAAAAAATAGAATATATGCTTGGTCAAAAACTAAAGATAAATAACAAATGCTGGCAGGGGTGTGGGGAAAGAAGAACACTGCTCCACTGCTGATGGGAGTATAGACTGGTCCAACCACTGTGGAAAGCAGTATGGAGATACCTCAAAGAACTAGGACTGGAAGTCCCATTTGACCCAACTATTTGACTCCTGGATATCTTCCCCAAAGAATTAAAAGAATCATACCACAGTGATATATGTGCACCCATGTTCATAGCAGCACAATTCTTAATAGCTAAAACTTGGAAACAGCCCAAATGCCCATCAACTGGAGACTGGATAAAAAAAACGTGTTGTTTTTTTTATATATAAAATGGAGTACTACTCAGCCATAAAAAATGAGAAATTGGAGACACTTATTACTAAATGGATTCACATTGAGGCTATATTCTTAAGTGAAATAAATAGGACATACATGTGTAAATACTGAATAGTTTCTCTAGTGTGGGAAATTGAAAGTGTAAATAAGGACTAAAAGGTATAATAGATAATGTGAAATAGGAAGAAAAGGGGCAAAGGGGAAGGGGAAGAGGAAGGGATAGGGGAAAGGAAAGAAGGGAATGGAATTATTATGAGAAAATGAAAAAATGGAAACAAAGTCTTTGTAAATAGGGAGGGATGGAGGGGTTGAAGGGAGGACAGGGGAAGGCGGAAAAATAAGAACCAAGAGAGATTATGTAAAGGTGCATATTTCCAATGATGAATGTCATTATATTGTATACCTTAAATGTACCAATTAAATAAAATTTAAAAAAAACAAAAACCTGAAGATACTGGAATTCTCGTAAGAACCTCAAAACAAAAACACTGTTTTATGTTTGTATCTCTGAATATTAATATTCTTCTAAAAATACCTTGAAAATATCTGGATAGATTTCTGTGTAATTTAATGTAGGTTTATTAAATCATATTTTTTAACAAAAGAAAGCTATGAAATTTATTTTAAAACTATATTCTGAAATTTTATTCATAAGAGATATTTTTAAATGAATTGAGATCATTGTTAATAAAAAATGAAGCACTCAGGCACTATAAATTCTAACTTCCTTGAAAAATCTCTGTGAACATATAACACTACAAGAGAAAAGTTTGACAATGGAATTTCTTTGGACGTAGAACTAAAAAATAATGGAAATATTATTATATCATCATAGTATTTGGAAACATAAGAGTAATTTTGTTTTTTTCTCAAGCTTTGAGAATTATTTCCACTTATTAAATTTTATAACTCATATTTTATATGTGTGTTTGTACAGTTGGACAATTCAAAATGCATACTTCTCAAATGTTTGGTACATAACAATTAGATCCATTTTATTTTCATATTCACCCAATTACAGTTATGATTTGATGGCTTTCTTGAGAAGACACGCCGAGTGTTTTGAGGTTTTTTTCTAGAAAGCCAACTGGGCTTCTGGGAATTAGATATAATTATAACTAAAACATTTATCTTGTTTGCTGACTTTCTGAGATGAATCACTCAAAATATACATAAAAGAAAATAGATATATCAGTTTAGTACTTATGTACCCTTGTGTATGTGTATAAAAATGTGTTAGCACAGTTTTCCCTACAGTTATGGCTCCATACAGTACAGAAACTATGCGTTGCTATTAAACCAATTTCCCATATGGACAGAGTGAGTAGCTTGTTAATGCACATATAGATGTAGTATATATTTAAGAGAAAGAAAAAAGATGTATATATTTATATGGGCTCAATTATTCTTGTTACAGTGAACTCCACAGAGAATTACAATTTTCATTTCCTTCCTACCCCTTATAATAGCAAGACTTCACTGTATACTGGAAGAATACATATTCTTACTTCCGACTGAGTGTAAACAATCTCAAAATAGGATCTGTAGGTCTCTATTGTTGCTGCTCTGGGAGGAAGCAGTGCATTAACAAGCAGGGGGAAAATAGCAAGGGAAGGATTATAATTGCTGTGAAAGGAAAGAAAGAAATTCTTAAAGAAAAGTCATTCATTTTACAAGTCAAACCGATAAACAAATTAATTTCCTCTTTATTTGTCAAAGCCACAAAATGATGATGTATGAGGTTGGAATGATAGATCTGTAGAATGTAGAAGAACAAGATTTAGAAATGAGATGGAATTCTCGAAAGTATCTGTTTATAATTAATGTGATTGCATTTGAGAGATTTAAGAATCCCTTAAAAAATGTTTTAAAGTGTGTATTGTTACAGGAAAAAAGAATCAATTCAAATCTTAAACTGTTTAGTTGGGCATGGTGATACTTTCCTATAATTCCAGCGTTCTGGAGGGTTCGTGAGGTAGGGGGATTTGAAAATTCAGGCCCAGTCTGGGCAACTTTGTGACTCAAGGAGATCCTGTTTAAAAAAAAAAAAAAAAAAAAAAAAAATAGAAAAAGCTGAGGATGTAGCTCAGTATGAAGGACCTGGTTTCAAATCACAGTACAGGAAGAAAAGAAAATTTAAATTTAATGGCCGAAGGAGACACAAAAAAAATCTGATAAAATGTATGTACTCAAGGAACAAATCTTCAATGACACTTTTTTTTTTCTTTTGGTACCGGGGATTGAACTCAGGTCCTTGCACCTGCGCAGCGGGCGGTGAAACCACTGAGATAAATCCCCGGCCAATGGCACTTTCTTTTTAAGAGTGAGGGAATGGGCCAGGGATTTAGCTCAGTGGTTCCGGCACCTGCCTTGCAAGTGCAAGGTCCCGAGTTCGATCCCCGGTACCAAAAGAAAAAAGCAGTGAGGGAATGAATGCTCATACAGGAGCTTCTATACAATGCATTCTTTGTGATAAATACTTATATAGAAAATATACTTCTGATCAAATTAATAAGGCAGAGGTCCATAAGTTATTAATTGAAACGTGAAACTAAGTGTTTATCACAGAGAACATCTGTAGTGCAAGCATTCTTTGAAATCCTAACCTGCATTTCATAAGCTAGATGTGAAGATATGTATATAGCAGACTGTTCCCTCCTGGCCTAAGGGAACATAGGCCTAAAGGATGAGAAACAGGAACACAATTTTTAAAAATTTGATAATGGAGTCAAAAGCGCTAGATATACATGTTTTCCAGCAGCTCTGACCTACATGTTAGTTTGGAATCTAGCAACACCATTTTTATTTAAACTCAGTACTTTAAACTCACTACCCCATACCACTGTTCCCACCACAGGTGACTACCCTTTCCTTGTGTTTACTTCTTCACAATTAGTTTCTTACACAGTGGAAGCAAACTGGGAGATTTCAACTGTTGGTAAATAAAGGGCTGTGCACGAGTGCTTCTTAATAGCTTATCATCGTGTGTAATCAAACTGAATAATTGCTGGAGAGGAGAGTCCCTCTGGATTGGCAGAGGCCCGAGGGCTGAGCGCTGCTCTGGAATGTCACCACACAGCAAAGCCCTGGGTAGAAAATGTAGCAGCAGCACTGGGGCTCTAGGCATGTCACGCAGGTGGGGGAAAATCAGGGAGGTGCAGTAAACGTAAGTGTGCCAGTGACATGCGAATGGTATTAGATGGATAGGGGCAAGTGAAAAGACAAAGAAGGCAAGAGATTGGAGAAAACAGCTTTCACCACTAAATGGAAATTACCTTGAATGCTGCATTGCACCAGTGACTTTGACAGCTGAAGCAGCAGCAAAGAGAACTTGACTAAGATATTGGCCGTGCTGTTTCCTCTGCAACAGCTAAATATGGTTGACTTTCACCTGACAAGATCATTCGCTGTTCACACAACACAATGAGCCAAATTCAAGAATGTTTTCTTGGGGGTATTCATAAAAAGATTGAAATCAGTAGGCTGTTCCTATGCCTGGATCCACAAGGACCTAGAGATTCATTTGCCAAATGCCCACTTACCTAGGCATTTTCTTGTATGCTATATAAAATTGCACTTTGTGAATGTTTACCATTTGAAGTCATATAATTAAACTGTACTGCCATTTGCAAATCAAGAAATAGATTCATAGATTCCAGATAATCTTCAATTATCAGTTATTTCGATCCATTTTAAACTGTGGTTTTAAAATGAACTTGATCTTATTCTTTCTCTCTTTCTTTGCAGAATGTGGTATGTACATGGCAGACCAGATAGCATGCTGTTCAGTTTTATAGTAAGTTAGCTTTTTCATGCACATTCTCACACATGCAGCAGACACACGTTTGCAGCAAGTCAAGTGAGCCTCATTATAGGCTGGCATTTCTTGCGACAGACAAGAAACATCTGTGCCTCTTTGTCTGCAAACAGTGCATCTGCTGGGGGAATCTGATTCAGAAGTCCTTTAAAACACACAGCCTCCCTTTTTGTCTCCCCTTTGCAAGAGGATGTGAATATGAATTGAAATTCCAAATTAGCTGTTCCAGATAAAGCTTAAGATTTTCATTAATATTTAAATTGAACTCTCAGATGTGATGTTGTGATATTTCATACCAACAGCTTGTACAGAAAGGTTTTTAAATATTAAGCATTCATCATTTTAAAAGGAAAGAAGGGATTGTTCTTTACCTTCAAATAGTGATACTGTTGAAACCTACCCGAGCTATGTAAGAAACAACAAAAGCATGAAATTAGCCCAATATATTACCTTAGGTATCATCTCTGTCATCACACCTCACCTTGAATACCAGAGCTCTGTGCTTTGTAAAATAAGCTCATTCTAGCACTTAAAGGGGAAGCAAGGACAGTTGTTCAGCCAGCAGCTATTTGTTTGACTCTTTCCAGTCCCTGGCCCAAAATAGGCACTCAATAAATATCTATTTAATATTGAACAAATAGAAATGTGAGCTAGATGTAGTGGGAAACACAAACACATTATAAACAGCCTCTAACCTTGATCATATTAGAGTATTGACTAAATAGTCTCAGGAGTCCCAACAGACACAGGGAAGACTATCTAAAAGAGGAACAACAATAATTGGGCTGAGTGAGTGGAATGAGGTAGAATGATTATGGCATTCCAGAAAAATGAAATGGCAGTGTAAGGAAAGAATATGAATATTCCAGACTGTTGAAGACTATTACAAGGACAACTAAATACTCAGTTCAAAGCAGAAGCCTTATGTTAAAAAGCTGAGCTGTAGACGTCACAGTTGAAAAGAGATGCTACAATGTATCCACCATGGAGAACTGTGAAGGCCAGGCCTTTGTGCTTTCTGATCCACTGCACAAGAAAGAGGCTGTCAAAGGATGTGTTAGAAAGAGAGTGATATAGACATAATTGCACTGAAGAGATGAGCACACCTACCTCAGAGTGTTGTACATACAGGAAAATGTTAAGTATTTAACATTAGCAATTTCCACATTCTCTAAGTGAGAACCAATACACCTTCAAAGCAGTGGAGCTGTTGTGACCTTTATTTGAACTATTGATCTTTTAATCATCTTATAACGTCTCCCAGTCCTTGATATGCTTATATGTCTAATTAACTACTCCTTCTCTATCTTCTTTGCAGGTTCACCTATCTTTACCTGGATATTAATTGTGGGAGCACCTCCTACATGCTGAAATTTAGACTGATTCCTCTCTTCACTATGTACTCCGTTCCTAAACTGCTTTTTGTTTACACTCATGTTTAACATATTACCTACTAATAGATGAAGTACTAAATTATATCTTCAGTCCAGCTCTTCCCTCTGAGCTGGAGACCCTTAGAGCCAACAGCTTAATTAGCATTTCCTCTTGGAAAATGAAAGTTTTCATCAAGAACACTTCATCCCCAGCTGAGATACTAAACATGTATTTAAAATTGTCTCTCTCCTTTGCAAAAAAGTAGTCTCCTTGTGGGCATGAATTTTGTCTGTTTTTCCACTGATGCATTCCCATATCTATGACAGTGCCTGAGACATAGGTAATATTTTACAATGTTTTTCATTGAAGAAATGGCTAAATCACTTCTCTAACCTATTGTCATCTATTATCTCCAGTGGTATACCAAGCTAATAGACTATCTTAATCATTAGCATTATTTAGAATTATTGGCACTTAGCAATGCTGTAATAAAAATGGACTAGATTTTAATTGGTTGATTATTCTTTTTAATTTTTCTGCAAACAATCCAACTATTTACTACTCAAACCTAAGAAAAACAGTTTCAACTACCTACTCCTTGATTAATTATTGTCTCTTAGAATATTTGAATCACCACTGAATTTTTTATTTGTATTCAAGTTTCTGTATTTCAAACTCCACACTATAGACACGTGCACCAATTTACATGTCTTGTCTAATCATGACAACACTCTGCCTGAAATACCAGAAAGTCTTCTTCTTAAGATAAAAACAGCACATGATAAACACAGCTAACACAGATGTGCATGACCAACTTCCCCCTTACCTCTTCATCTCTCCTCAAGTAACACTAATCCATTCCTGTCCACGCTTCATCTCTCCCAACTTGTTGCTTTTGCTCTCATATTTGGCATACTTCTCCATTACTCGGAAGGTTCTCTTTCTTCTCTTTCCTTAGCTTCATTGTCTCTTGAGATCTGGGTTGGGATATACTCTTCATCAGAGAAAACTTTTCTGGTTCCTTAACTAAGCCAAGCATCCTTTATAGGACTCAAAATTGCAATTTGAATTTGTGTCTAATTTTGTTCATATTTGAAAATACTTAATAAATACTTATTAAGTGTCATCTGTGACTCTTGCACTGTACTAGGCACTAGAAATACAGCAATAAATAAATAAACTAACATTCAAGTGGGGCAGTGAGATAATTTATATTATAATGTCAAACTATATGAAAAGAAAAAAATACAGCAGAGAAGTGATTAGGAAAAATAGTCAAGAAATTATTCTCATTATGAGAACAAAGAATAGAATGAAATATAGGAAAATTATTATAAATAAGTGGGAAAATATCACTCCCAAACAGAGGGAGTATCAAGAGTGAAGAGCTTGAAGTAATATTCTGCTTGGTGAGCTCAAAATCCAGCAAAAGTAGCAATGTGTCTCAGAGTCAGGAGTTGAGAAATGAGTTCAGAACAGTCACAAAGGGATTGAGATCAGGTACAAAGAGGTTGAGATTACATGAGATGTTATAGACTCAGACAAGGATTTTCCCTGGGGATTTTATTCTTAGTGTGCTGGAGAGGTTTCTGAGAAGGGAAGTTTGCAATTATTCTAGCTAATGTGTCAGAAAGATGATGGGGCAGTGGAAGAGCAGAAGAAAAGGGATCATTGGGATGTTACTGCAGAAGCATGGACAATAATGGCTTCTGCTAAATTAGGAAGATAATGATAAGACATCAGACAGTAGGAATAAATTCTGACAATAAAACCATCAGAATATACTGATCATTTGGATACAGTGTATAACAAAACAAAGACTCCGAGATGAGTATGGGTTTTGGCTTGAGCAACTAGCCAAAGAGTGGTATCATATACTGAAGTGTGGTAAATTGGGAGAGGCACAAGTTGATGAACTTTGGGTTTTGGACATGGTAATATTGTAATGTCTACTGAATATCCAAGTAGGGATGTCAAGTGAACAGTTGGACATATGCCAAGGTTCAAGTTTTAGGACATTTTTTGTGTTGCTTATTTTCAAATCATCAAAATTAACAGAACAGAAAAGACTATAATTTCCATGATAATTCAAAAATAACTGCTTTCTATTTATAACCAGTAAGATGGAGACAAACCAATTGACTTTATATGTGCTATCATTTGAGAAACGTATGGTATAAGTATACTCTATGTAGCTCTACTAGTCTTAGGCATTGATAGCACCAAAGTAGGTGTTAAATAAGCACTATTTTGGGGGTTTTTTTGGGGGGTAATTAAGATAAATAGAAAAAGATATAAACTCAGTCTTTGGCACAATAAAACACAAAATAGAATTTACAGAAAAAATTTTGATAAACTGTCTAAAAGCTAAGAATTAGGAAAGATGAGAGGAAGCATATAAAATAAAAACCAGCCAACAGGGAGTTAGCCTTTGTGCTCTGGCTCTTTAAAAAAAAAAATCCTCAATTCTCTGTCCTTCAACAAAATCTGCAACAAAAAAGGCTACATGATCTCAGGTTTTTTTCTGAATTCAAAGGAAATCAGTCTTCTTTTCTTATTCACTTAAAGTTCAAAAATGTCCTGACTTTTCTTTGCAGGTTTACTTTAATTTAGGTCTCACCATTAATACCCATTTCAAAAGTTCCTTAATATGGTCCATATGGTATTAGTGCAATATTGTTTGTCTACCACCCAAAATTTATGTGCCAGTCTCCTCAGCTGCATACTCAATGGGAAACTCTCAGCTTATGTAAGTTTTTTTGTTTTCATCAGTTAGCCATTTTGTTGAAAAGAAAATGAACTCCAACTGTCTAGGACAAAATAAACAACTGAGAACTTCAAGAAGGATGAGGGCACTGCAGCTTTTAAAGAAAACTTCCATGATTACTGTCATCTGAGCACACTTCCAAAAGCAAAACAAAAATATTTGAAAATGTAGAATGGACATTATCAATTAATTAACAGTGAAAGGATAGTCTAGTTAATTCTTTTAAAAGCATATCTAACATTTCTCCCTTTTACTTAGTACTCTACAAATATTTGAGAACACTCACCCAATGATACGAGGTTCAAAACAAATACTGAGACCTCAGGGTTTCTCGAACATACTGCTTTTTGGTGAAATAAGTGTTCACATTTTAACAGCAGGATCTAGATAACTACCATAGTCAACAGATTTTTTTTTTCTCCTTCTGAGCTGCAGCCCTAACGTAAAGAAAGAATATTCTATAGGGACCTGTGTAATTTCTATTTGTCCATTAAAATACTGAACAATATGAAATTTATGAATAAATTAAAAGTATAAACTACCATTAAAATTACCTATCATTAATTTCCCCTAAGTCTTCTGTGAAATACCTCTTTCTTTCTTCCAGGCAAAAATTGATTAATGCCTTTACTGTGTTTTCCAGTGCCTAGTATTCCAAATTGTGATCAGCAGATCATTAGTGTTCAAAAAGTTGCTAATGGGTGCTCTAAGTTGATCATGATGATGATGATGGTGATGATGACAAAGAAATAAATAAGGAGATCATATTGAAAGAAGTTTTAAATGTTGCATGATGCATTTAGAAGATAGTGAGATAACATCTCATGGAAAATAGCTCATGGAATTTATTTAAACCAGCAATTCTCATAATTATTGACCAGAGAAAAACATTTTTTTCTTTAACACATGAATTATTCTCTGGCTCAGCCTCAAGATTTCTATGTAGTATGGACCACAGTTTATTGTTAAGTTGAAAGGTACAGTTTTTATTGTATACAACATGTTTTATAGTATCTATGGGTAGACACACATATATAAATATACATATAATACAGTTTTGAAAATATTCCTCTGCTAATTGACAAATGCCTCTACTATATAGCACTTCCTACTTTGTGTTGTATCAGACAATGGACTATGTGTTTATAACCTACCTTGTTTTGGTCTTCCTTCGTAGATTCCTAAATAGATCTGATCTACTAAGTATCTACTAATGTGAAGTTGATAACGATGACAATGATTTTAATATATTTAATATGTATCACCCATGTAAAAACTCTTTAGTTTATTACTTCTATTCAAACACTTTTATTTGGGCCAAATTTAAACATATCCCCCATAGGAGCTCATACTACTCTCTTTCCCAGATGTGACTTCCCATCCTAGGCCGGTTTGTTAAAGCCATTTCCATCCTTCAAAGCCTTGATCAGATAATGTTTCCTCTGTGAATGTTTTGCTGATCCCCTTCCTCAAAGTTCAGCATCCCCTCCATGTCCTGATTGCTCACAGCAGCTCCTCTTGCACAAATCTTTGCTCTCAGCAGACTCTCAGTATTACTGCACACTTCATTTGGAGACACTCATAACTTTCTATGCCAGCTGTACACCTTGATTTGTGCCTTTTGAAACAAATGATCAAAAAGTTACTTGTTGAGCATATAAAGAAATGACTTTCCTAATAAACAGCATTCAATTTGGTAACATTTACCATTTGGATCTTTGAGCAGAACTTCTGAAATCATTGAATTACATAACAAACTGGAGTGGGAAAGAGTTTGAAAGCATTTAGACCAATTGTTTTCAAACTTGGCTAATTAGCAGAACACCCTGCCTCCCTAAGGCTCTTCAAAGTTATATATTCTAAAGCTTTTCGGGTACAGATCTAAATTTTAATCTTGGAGAATGGATTTAAGAGCCGTATTAGCTAGATTTTTTGAAACCTGTCTCCACTCTATCAAAGAAGTCACATTCTATAACTCTTTTTCTTTTAACAGGCTTTCTTTGAAAGGCTGACATTGGAGACCGATAGCCAAACAATGAAGAGTGGTGTGGATACACACCTATAATCTCAGCCCTCTGGAAAGCTTAGGCAGAAAGATCAAATTTTAACCTCAACTTGAGCAATTTACAGACTTAGTAAGACCCTGTCTCAAAAGAAAAAATGGCTGTTGATCATTAAGTCTTGTGTCTAGATGTCCCCCCAAAGCCTTATACCATCACAGGTGGGGCTTTTCTGAGATGACTGAATCTAGAGTGTGTGATGCTGTATTTAAGAATGTGATGCTGGGAGTGATGCATGGTGTGATGCTAGGATTAAGGGTGTCCCAACCTGGATGTGAGTGCCACCTAGGAAACACTAGATGGGTAGACCAGAAAATGCCATAAATAATACAGTATTATCCACAGTGCCAACAGCAGAGCCGCTGGAGAAGGTGGTACCCTGCAGGCAACTGAGACCATGCAACTTGGAAACTGAGGTGATGTACAAAAATCTGCACTTGAAAAATATTGTAATGTCCTTTAAAGTTTGAGACCCAATGGATTATTAATAATAATTTGAAATTTAGTGTCCAAAAGACCTGTTTTTAAATCCAGATTGGCCAATATATTTGGCTATTCATACACTGCACAATGAGAACAGTAATATCTACAGGACTTTCAAAAGAATTAAAATGGATAGTATATGTAAATGTATCACATCAAATGGAAGATCAGCTAGATTATTAAATACTAGCTATTCTGTGAGAACCTGGTGGTGGTGGTAGTGAATATACAAACAAATGCATCCCAGCAATGAATGTACTATGGCCTCTATTGTTCTTTCTGATGCTCATATTTACACTATTCTGTACCCATTGACTCCTTTCATGTGGAATTATAAGATTTTAGTTTGTATGTACATGGCAGTTGATATAGCACAAAAAATAATCCACAGAAAATTATTAGTATCTTCTTTTGTTATGGATATGTACACTTCATAACAAGTATTTTAAAATTTTTGCTTTATGAAAATTTTTGACTTGAAAATATTTTACAAAATGTTTTGAATTACAAAAATTATTTGTAACTATTATAATTTTACAAGAAAGAAAAATGGAGATTTGCAGGTATTAACCAACTCTTGACTCCACAGAAAGTGTGTAAGTGGCAGAATTGATATCCTAAATCCTGAATTTTGCCAATGTATCAAAAGAGACCTTTGGAAATATTTTCTGAAAAGTTACAGAAATGCTTAACAAACATATTTTATTTAATGCAATACTGTTTGATGATGCCTAAAATATAATTCCTTGCATGAGAATGTTTAACTCAGCATACTGTGAATTACAGTATTACATGAATAAGGAAAAATCACTTGACCTAGAGAAACCATGAGAAATTATCTGTTTTGAACAAGAAATGTTGAATATATTTAATTCACAGATAGGCACAACATTAATGTGACTCATTAAATGTACAATGTACAAATTCTCGCCGAAGCTGACCTCTAGGCCAGTGTACCCAGTAATCCCTACAAGAATGGAGCATTTCACAAATCCATGTGAATCACATCTGTAAAAATTAAGATCAAATCCAGAAGCCCTGACCTTCCTTCTTCCCAAATTGCAAAATGTAATAAATGATATGATGTTTTCATGCTTATGCAATTAAATACAATTTGTAATTTTTATTTCCCTCAATGTATTTTTGCACAAAATGCATTATAGGTATACATTTCTAAAAAGTCTTGTCCTCCCCTTTATTTTTGTTCAAATATTAGAATTTGAGAATCTACTGTTGAGAATCTTTCCATGGAAGTACATGAAGTAACATAATTCCTTTCAGAATATTACTTTGCCTGATGTAGTATTGTTTATTTACTACATTCTGTTAATGAATTTTTCAACATTCTACTTTTCCAGGATAAACCATATGAACTGTCAGCATGATTCAACAGTTTTGATCTGTATAAAATATCAAGTTCATATAGTTCAACCTAATGTAATCAATGCTGAAATTTATTGCCTTTTATATTTTCAATTTTATACAAAGTATAATTTCAGTGTAAATTCTGAAAATAAAAGTACTAGGTCAAAGTATATACACATCATAATTTTAATACACGTTGTCAATCCTTCTGCACCATAAGGATTATTCAAATCTTCATTTGTAATACATGTATCAGTGCCTGTCTCCCTGCAGTTCCTTGTCAGAGCATTGTTAATAATTAAACTTTGGGAAGTTTGCCAATCTATTGATTTCCATTTACTTTTTCCTTTCCCATAAATGACATTAACCATTCATATGTATATGTGAGTCATTTTCTGTCCTGTGTGGTTAGCTCTATTTTCATATTCTTTGCTCTTTTTACCTTCTATTGTGTTGTTAGACTTTTCTTATTGATTTCCAGATTGTCTTACATTAAAGAGATTAGCACTCTTTGTGATATAACATGTAAACATTTCTCCCCAACTTACTTGTTTTTTTTTTTAATTTTCTCTCCCTGTCTCTTTTTCTCTCTTTGTCTCTGTGTCACTCCCTCTACTTTCCCTCTTCCTCTTTTTACCCACTTCCTTCTTCCGTCTATCTCTGGATAACAATCATTTCCCTTGTGCCTTTTGTTTTGAATCCAAGTGTAACAGTTCATTCTATTTAAAATTTATAAATAATCTCATTTTCCTAGCAGTTTCATAATTTATTTTTTACACTGAAATATTTTCCCTTTTTGAAGTATATTCTAAAGAAAACTATGATATTGACTTGAATCAATTTTATTCTGCTTGTCTTTCCATTTGTTTTAATACCACTTACTAAATAGTCCTTCTTGTCCTGCATTGATTTTAGATGCTGTCTTCCAATGTATTTATTTCTGCTTCTGAATTTAGGGCTTCTTTCTGTCATCTTTTTTGTTTCCTACATTATTATCGTATCATTTTAAATTTCCCTGCTTTATAATATATTTTAGTATTTGTCAGTTTCTTGTTGATGCCACTATTCTTCAGTTTACCTAACTATACATATGTCAAATGTTCTCTATTTTTAGAAAAAGAGAATATATAATATAAAACTAAATAATATATCTATAATCTGCACATGGAAAAATCAAACAAAGTGATTCACTGATGTGCACCCTCTCCTGTTACACCTCTTCCTTCACAGTAACTATCACTGTATTGTATTGTTCCAGACTATATTTATACACATATAATTAAAAATCTATCCTTTTAATTATATATGTAGTAATATACTATACACAGTGCTATATAATTGTTGCCAGCAATGTTTATCCAAAGAAAATAACATGGTTGTAAACAATGCACACTTCATGTTCAATGTAATTAAACAGTCAATACCCATTTTTGAGTGTATAAATATTTCTCATATTTCCATATTTGCTGTTCATTAAGAGAATGATAAGCACATAAAATGCCACCACTAACTAGAATCTGAACAGTTGTCACTATAACCTTCTTCATAGTCATTAGGTACCATGAATTGCATTTATAACTTCAGAAACTTTAAGACAAGATGGCATCTATATTCTGTGTAGGTGGCCACACTGCCAGAAGTAACTTGAGGTTCTGCATCATATGAGGTTGTGTGCTCTTTCTTTGGCACTTGAAGTTACTTCCCATCTCCCATTTAGCGTCTACCACGCTAGCTAGCTAGACTGACGCTTCTTATCACCTGCACAGGTACACATGAGATGGTGAATGTTCTTATTCACGAGGAAATGACTGCTGTGAAAGAAGGAATAACACAGTGATCTGAGCGTCAATGTTTCTGAGATTTGATCCCCCTAGTTATTAGCTTCATGACCCTTAACATCTTTAACCCCAGATTCATTTTCTGCAAATTATCTCACTTTCCATAGAGCTCTTAAGAGGGTCAACTACTTATGTATTGAACGCACTTTGTAAACTGAAACTGTAATATAAACGCAATAGTAAAATGAGTTTTGGTAAAGGTCAAAATGGCAAAAAAAAATAAATAAATAACCTCACTGGACATTGAAGAAAGAGAACCAGAGACCCCAAATACAAAATGCTAGAAAATAAACCACAATTTTACTGAGGGCCTCTCAGGTCAGCAGCTGATCTCTAGCTCCTTTTATTCTTCCCAGTGCCAGAGTCCAAGCTCTCGCCACTGTCCTCCAACTGCGCAGTGAAAAATGAAGAAGTTCAGTATCTTCAGCCATCAGGAAAATGCAAATCCAACTACACTGAGATTCCACATCACTACAGTAGCTAACATCAAGAATGCAAAAAACAATAAATGCCACTGAGGATGCAGGGGGGAAAAGGAACCTTTTTACATTCTTAGTGGCAATGTAAATATAGTCATTTTGGAAATAAGAATGGAGATTCCTCAAAACACTAAAAGTAGAACCACCATATAATCTGGCTATATCATTCCTGATTATTTACCCAAGGAATTAAAGACATCATGCAACAGACACCTTTATAACCATGTTTATACAGTACTGTTCACAAAATAGCCATGTTACAGAGTCAGCCAAGAGCCAAGATACTCATGAAGAGTTGGATAGAAAAAGAAACACAATATGTATTTTATATAGAATGGAGTATTTTTCAGCCATAAAGAAGAAAGAAGTCCTGTCACTGTAGGAAAAAAAAGGATGAAACTGGTAATCATATTAAGCAAAATAAACCAGATTCAGAAAAACAAGTATCCCATGTTATTTTGTGTGTGGACTCAAGAAGGGGAAAGACAACAGAAAAGTAGAAGGGAGAAGGTTAGAGAAGAGGATATGAATCAAGGGGAGAGGAGTGAGGAAGAGAAAGGGGAGTAATAGAGTGAATATGCATACTATCAAAGTATGGTATACACATGAATGAAATGTCATAATGTACTTCAATATCCAGTACAATTAATGTGCACTAATAAAAAATAAATCGATATGGAATGGTCCAGCATTCGATTCCCTTATGGATGAGCATATTGTATTTAGCCAAGTGCATAAATAATAATAATGATGATGATAGTGCTAAAAATAGAAAGCAAAGACATGTACATACTTTCTATGTGCTAAGCGCTGTCTGGGTGCTTTACTTTCATGAATGTATTAATCCCCATAATACTCCTCTGAGTCAAAAAATAGTGAAGAAACTGATACGTGGAGAGGTTAGATACATCATCCAAGGTCACACAATTTGAGCATTGAAAGTAAGATTAGAAACCAGTCAGTCTGTCCATTGATCATCTTAAATGTTTTAGACCATTGTTTCTTTTTGTCTTCCTCATTTCCTGGAGTAATTGTTCTTCCACTCAGATCTCATCCAGAATATTGTATATTTTGTGCTGAATTTCTTTTCAAAAGCCTCTTGTTTTGAACATGGATTTAACTCTTTAAAGTAACATAAGTACTATATGTGTTCAGTTAAGTGTTCATAACCTGAAAATAGTGTCAATTGCAGTGCTACTGCTGATGGTTCTGGCTTTGTAGGGGCAAGAAGAAGGAGAGATGGGTGCTTAGCTAGTAACTTTGTCATGTTATGTGAAGGAGTGCAAATGAAGTGGTAAAGAAAGACTCAGTGTATTCTGTGTTGGATACATAACCAGGAACTGTAGCTGATATATGACAACATCTAGTAAATGTGAATCTTCCAAATCGATCTCCAGAGGAACTTGAAGCAGACTTTTTTTTTATTTTTCCTTTTTGTATTCTAAATTTTGCTTCTATATTTGCTAAATCTCCCATTTTAGGATTCCTAGTGGGAGGAATAGCCTATCTTTTACCCCAAAATCTGAAAATGGTAGATGTTTATTTCTATAGCGTTTTGTATGCCCAGGCTCCTGACAATTGGACGAATCTGCTCCAGACTTCAGATGTGAGCTAAAAATTCAGCTCTGCCCCCATTGTCTTAGCACATGAACTCAGGAAAATACAAATAAATAGGGAAAGGGGCTCTAATGTCACCTATGTAACATCCTGAGGAATAAATTCCAAGAAAGAATGCTGAAGTATGGTGGCATAAGATGTTCATATCAGGTCAGTTCTCCTCTGTTAGCTTTGTTTTCGTTCTTGAGCCTGTCATCTCAGAACTGATTTTACAGCCTTACAATTAACTTAGACTAATCTAAAGGGAATGGGACACATTATTTTTTCTGTTTAAGTTAGAATTTTATTCTACTTTTCTCATTAGGCGTCTAGCACAGTACAGCACCATGGGGAAGTGAACACTGACATTCATTCATTTACTGAGTGTGTACTAAGTGCCTACCTCAAACCAGATACCAAACCAGTTGCTAGAGTTACAAAGGTATCAAATCATAATCTCTGCCCTTTGCTCAAGAAATTCATATTATATCTAATCATAATTTAGAAGAGTTCTTAACCCTATCTTCCCATTAAGTTTCCAGATATCTGAAATTCCCATCACCCTAACAGTGATAGTAAATTAAGATGTATCCAAGCAACTGCAGTGAGTGAATCACACTCTAAATAATCTAGCTGGCCATTATATTCAATCCCCATCAATAGTAACTAATGTGTTAAATCCATCATTTTTAATTTAGAGACTTAAATTGAGGAAAATCAGTGTGTTGAGAAAGAGAGAGAAAGAGAGAGAGAGAGAGAGAATAACGCTTTACTCCCACCATGGAAAAGAAAGCCTGATCATATTTTCTGCTAGTATTTTTCTTGTCTGCATCATTCCATACATGGGATTTCACAGGGGATTTTGTTGTTGCCATATTTCTCCAAACTCCTTGACCTGGGCAAGAGTATAGTTTCTGCCCTTGCTTCCCTCTCTCCCTATTACTTCTCATGCCAGCAAATTGTACTGTGAGTGCTTAAACTTTGCTTAGCAAATTGGATTTGTAGTGATTTTATCAAGATCCTACTTCTACCCCTTCTAAAAATACTGGTTGCTTCGAAAGCACAGCAATTTATTCCCCTATTCTCTTGGAAAACTATTATACTTTAGACACTATACATGGTTGAAAGCAGTTTCAAATAACAAATATGTAGGAATAAGGTTTAAGAAAGACATAGCTTCCTTGGAGCCTATATTATTTATTGTTCTGTTTTGTGTTGTGTTGTGTTGTCTTTTCCTTTCTGGCAGCCTAAATAAACAACTGTAAATGCAAACTTCTTGGGTTATGTAGAACTTTTTTTGTTTTGGAATAATAGGAGACTTCTCAAGGTAAGGTGTCTATAACTGCTAAGGATATTTAATCTCTTAAGGACCCAAGAACAGGGACACTGCTAAACCTTAAAAATAGGCAGATATTAAGGATTAAAGTATAGTAGAGAAGGTTAAAAAAAGACCCTCTCTCCATCTCTAATCTCCGATTCTCCCCATGGATACATTCTATCCTCCAACTGGCTTTGCAGGGTTTTTCTCTAGTTCCCTATCTAGAGCATTGTTCACTGACATTTCCCAAGTTCCTATTCCTTAGCTTACAAGCATTTTAAAAGAAGTAGAGTAGGTTATTGTGGGTGAGTTTCCACAATACCCTGCTCCACATTTCTCAGATGTGGAGTGTACTTTTATTTTTGCTTTTACCATCTTTTTCTCTTTGTTCATCCAAAAATCACTCTGCACAGCTGGTTTCTTCCATACTCATTCACCCTGCACTTTTCAAATAAACTTTTTGGTACCATTAAAAACAGGTATAGTATGTTGTCCTGTATTATCTATTCTCAAAGAAGAAATTGAATAAGTCCAATATGAGTATACTGTTGACCTTTGAACAATATGCTTTTGAATACTAATGGTCCGCTTGTATGCAGATTTTGCCGGGTTTAAACTTGCATCAATTTTTAAAACTCACAGATAAACTCCACAACCTTTAAATAATAAAAGAATAAAAGGAAAATATTTATAAATCTAATTTAAAAAGTTAAAAACTACCAAAATGTGTGCGCACAAAACACAGATTATCCATGATGTCATTTACAGAGAGGAGAAATGTAAACAAATATACAGATGCAGTATTAAATTATAACTACATAAAAGTAACTATAATACATACTTTTCTACTCTAATGATTTATTTTTGGTACTTGGAATCACACCCAGGGCCTTCACACTGAGCTACATCCCCTGCCCTTTTTGATTTTTTTTAAAATTTGAAATAAGGTCTCACTATGTCTCTAAATTGCCCTGGTTGGTTGTCAACTTGAGAGTCTCCTGTCCCAGACTTCCACAGTGCTGAGTTTACATGCATGTGCCACACATGATACTGTAATGATTTCTTAGCCAATTCTGTTCCTACTGGAGTGAGAATATGTTATGAGTACTCCCTAAAACTTGCCATCTTCTTAAGAATAGTTTGTCTTTCCAGTAAATTGCCTTTCTCAGTCAAAAGTGATCTCTGTGGCTTTGAATAAATGTATATAATATACGTATATACACATATGTGATATAATACATATCATATACAAAAATATACGTTACTCAAATGTTGGTGTTAACAATAGGACTTTTCACCAATAGTAGAATATTAGGAATTGAGTTTTAGGGGAGTCAGAAGTTATATGTGGAGATCACTTGGTAGCAGTAGCACAAAGTGATACCCACAAGGTACCTCAGCATCCCACAATTACTGCTGGCCTAGTTACCTTAACATCAGGAAGCAGTCAGTGTCACCACAACCATGATCAAGGAGGGTGACTTAGCAGCCATCTGCTGTCCTGGCCTTCAGCACTATGGATACAAACCCTAGTACCGCGGACAGTGGCATGCAAAAGCAAGGTGCAGCTGGCTTTTCATAGGCATGGAACAAGAAAGTTACTGCAAGAAAGATTGGGGAACATTGGAATGGTTTGGTGGAAGAAACAAATGTATTTTTATCATCAGGAGTGACACCAAGAAAGATGTATTTGTGCACCAGACTGCCATAAAGAACAGGCAATATCTAAGAGGTAGACAGTGAAGTTGATAGTGAAGAACAGGGTGTGGAAGCAGCAAAAGCTACAGGCCTTAGAGGAGTTTCGGTGCAAAGCAGTAACTGAAGCAGACTGTAGCTATTATAAGCGCTACCGTGTGTCACATTGTTCCTCTGTATAATCACCAGCAGAATATGAGAATAGTGAGAATGGGAAAAGAAAGAAAGATTAGAAGGTGCTTTCAAAGGCCAGGCCTCAAAATACTGGCTCTCCTGCAAGGGAATGTCCCACCTTACTTCATGCAGTAATGCTGTGTGTGTTGATCACTATAATCCTCCTATACAGGGGAGCAACAGAGGCTGCTGACAACTAGGGTGCAGAACAAGGTAAATAAGTGAGACAAACAAGTATCAAGGTCATAGATTACAACTGTGCTGGGACTTCCTTACTAAAACAGTCTATAAGGGATAACAACGAAGAGGAGAAGAAATCAAAGGGGTGAGGTCAAAGGTTAGTATCTACCTCAATGTCCACACTGCTATGACTTCAATTACTGAAGCAGACACCAAGAAAATCCTACACCAGAGAGCAGCCAAGAGACAAAAGAAGTCAGTCTATCACCTGAGAATTCATTCACTCCCAAGGCTGAGCAGGGCAGGCTTGAGTAAATGTCAGCTTACCATCTCTACTATCATGTCATCACCCAGCAGCAAGAAATGATTATGAAATTCTAAAAATAAAAAATGAGAAAAATCAGACAGCTCTGAAGGCCTTAAGTGCTTGTTTTTTCCCTGTTGATCAGATAGCTAGAAGTATCTGTGCTATCTGTGTAACATAAGGTTTTATTATTACTATCTAAAGATGTCTCTTTTTAGTAATGACAAATACATTTTTGAACTTTTTTCCCCTCAGTATACTTTTGAAGGTTTCTAATTGTTTCACATCTAAACAAGTTGGGATTCCTGAGAACTTCACTTCCAATTCCTTATAAAAGTTTACAACTCTTTTCCCCCAAAGTAAGTGAACTATAAGCACTTTTGAATAAAGATTTAAAATAATTTATAAACAAAGTTATATGTGAAAATTTGGGCACTGAAATTCTCCTGTGTAATTCAGTACTCATCTGTACCAATCACTCTTAGAAAATGACTTGACTTTGTGTTAGTGTAAGTTCATGCTGTGTGACTTCCATCACCACCACAAATCTTCGTTACACGTTCTTTTCCTACACTGACCACCACTACTCAGGTGTTACATTATCTCTTAGAAGAAATATTCCGCAATCCACCACCCGCTGGCCTAAATCAGGTTCCCTTCCAAATGTTTCCATAGAGTCCTGTGTATCTTTGTGCCATGGTATTATATAAGTGAAGAGAGGAAGTTCTAGGTCAAGGGCTGTGGAAAAGATGGAGATAGAGAGGCCACAGAGGCAGAAAAATGTTGTAAACTTCATAGAATACAGTGAAGCAGTTGGGCAATTTTGTTTGTAAATTGTTATGGATTGGATCAAGAATGTCCCCAAAGACTTCATATTGAAGGTTAGATGATCCTCAGGACAGCAATGTCCAGAGGTAGATCTGAAGGTTCCAGCCTTGTAAGCAGGTTACTGAAATGTGGAGGTAGAGACTAGTCAGAGGAAGGAGGTCATTGAGGAGTTGTGGCTGTGAAAAGTACATCTTATCCCAGGACACTCTTCTCTCTTCTCACTTCCCTTGCCTTCCCTTTCCCTCCCTTCCCTTCCCTTCCCTTCCCTTCCCTTCCCTTCCCCCACCCCCACCCCATCAGGAGAGGAAAAAAGCAACACAGGCAAGTAACCTTGGGAAGAAATCTTTGAAACAGTGAGCCAAATGAATCTTTCCTCTTTAAGGCAATGTTCTTGGATATTTTATCACAGTGACAGAAAACTGATTAACACATTTTGTTTTCTCTTTTTTTTCTTTAAAGGACTTTAGATGCAAGAATATGAATAACTCGAGATTCTCTCATTAGAATAAGAAAAATATTTTAAAGTGTATATTTAAATATATCCTAGGCTTAAATGATCTATTTAGCTATATCTCCATATACATACATTCATTAAGATACAAATTCCAAAAGCATAAAATGAGAAAATGCTTTCAGAATGTAGAGAAAATATAGGTATATTAGGTTTTACGCAATGTATGTTCTGCAAATATAAACATTGCTACTGAAATAAAAATACTTCTCTTAAAAAAAATACTTCTCTTACTTAACAGACTTGTTACCAGCTTCTAAAAGATTCTTGTCTGTCATAAGACAATTTTAAAACAATATGAAGATCACTTTATACACTCTTCTACTCATTTTTATTCACATTGGCTAAAAGAGATCCAGAGAGACTATTCAATCAAATACTTGCATTACATTTTTATCAATAAAATCTTTGTCTTCATACTCCAGAAAAAAATGTTGACATGAAAGTTGATAGTAATGAGATGAAATTGTTCTTGTCAAAAAACCCAGACAAAATTCCAATAGTGAAATAATGAAGGGAGGGGAGCCACGGCTAGTTGTCTGAGATAGTTTCAAGGACTTTCTAAGGCTCACAGAATTACTTTCTAGTTTTCTTTGCAGGCTTTGTACAGCATATTTAGATTTGGTAACAAAATTTACTTTACTCTTTTTCTAAAAGAGACATGGAAAAGATTTATTTAGAAGGAAAAAACTGCATACTGAAAGGGGTGTGGGTGTTCAGAGAACGAGACATGTTATTTTCTGGAGCTAGAAATACTTATGTTTGTCTTCAGGGGGTATAAACCTATGGGATTTGAGAATCTATAAAAATTTTTGTCTAGGCTTAAAGGAGAAAAAAGTTGGCTTACCCACAAAAAGAGAATGGCCTCTTTTACAGGTGAAAGGCATTGGCCTAGTCTATTGTTTTGTTTTGTTGTTTGTTTTTACTTTTATAACTTTTTTCATTCATTAAGTTTATTGGTACATTTAAGTATACAATATGCTGACATTCATCATTGGGAATTTGTGCCTTTGCATGATATATCTTGGTTCTTATTTTTTTCCCCATTCCCTTGCCCTCCCTTCAACCCCTCTACCCCTCTATATTTACAAAGACTTTCTTTCTGTTTTTTCCTTTTCTCATATTTATTCCTTTCCCTTCTTTCCTTTCCCCTACCCCTCCCACTTCCCCTTTCCCTTTAACTTTGGACCTTTCCCTCCTACTTCATATTATCTGTTTCATATTATACATTTACATATCATACATATTACCCTATTTCTTATTATACATTTTGATCCTCAAGAATGGCTGTGATCAAGAAATCAACCAATAACAAATGCTGGCTGGGCTGTGGGGAAAAAGGAACCCTTCTGCCTTGGTGGGAGTGCATACTGGTGCAACCACTGTGAAAATCAGTATGGAGATACCTCAAAAAACTAGGATTAGAAGTCCCATTTGATCCAGCTATTCCCCTACTGAGTATCTTCCCAAAAGAATTAAGGTAGCACACCACAGCTATATATGTGCACCCTTGTTTATAGTGGCAATGTTTGCAATTGCTAAAGGTTGAAAACACCCCAGTTGCCTATCAACTGGAGACTGAATAAAGAAGATGTGGTTTTTTTATAAAATGGAGTACTACTCTGCCACAAAGAATGAGAAACTAGACACAGTTATAGCTAAACGGATACATAACAATGCCATACTCTTAAGTGGAATAAATTGGAAACACATGTAAATACTGGATAGTTTCTCTGGTGTGAAAGTGTAAATGAAGATCAAAATGCAAAATAGATAATGTGAAATAGGAAAGAAAGGTCCTCTACAACTCTTGAAGAATGAAACTGTTCAAACAAGATGCTCTGGGCAGAACATTGGCCTAGAAAGACATCTCCACCAGCAAACTGATGCCAATTGTTGCCCAGGTTTTGCAAGACTAATGAACACTGTATCCAAGTAGCTTACTTAAGCTTCTCATTTCTGTTGCCTTTAAAAACTTTGCGGGAAGAAAAAAAGAAGTGGGGGGGGCGAGAGAAAGAGAGAGAGAGAGAGAAAGGAAGAAAGGAAAGAGAAAGAGTGAAAGCTTCGCAAATGGGAAAGGGACCAAGGGGAGGCAATGAAGAGGGGAAGTGAATTTAAAAAGAATTAAGATGTGTTCTCTACATGTACCAAATTCCCCACAATGAATGTAATCAATATGTACCACAAATATGTACTAATAAAAATTTTTTAAATCCTTTCTTCAGCCTGTTTTAGCATGTCTGATTTGCTATACTATATTTCCACTGAATGTTCTTCTGTCAAATGAATTGACATTGGTAATGTTATACCTCTGAAAGTACATTGAGTAATAATATAAGGAATAATTATATTATACCTGATAAAATATATACTTAATATCAAGTATATAATATATCAAGTATGACATGTCTTAGTGAACAGCATGTGGCTATCTTCTTACTTTTCTCTTGGTGCCTTAACTCCATATTTAATAATTTAGCTCATCTATCTAAACAACTTTCAACTTACCTCATGGGTTGAACTATCGCATTATTTGTCAAAAACATTCCCTATCTCATGTTTACTTTTTACACAATTTTTCACTTACATTTATTCCTGATTCATGGATTTACAATCCATATTTAGCCATGCCTAGCCCACAAGTCTGTGAAGACCCCTCACTACAATTCAAACACTTTGTCTCCTTCTCAACACAGCACCTGTATGATCTAGCTCATACACATCTCTCTCATTTCATTATCATAATGTTTCAGCACTAAACTACTTGATGTACTATGCTTTTTCTTCAAATAGTCTGTGTTCTTAGAAACTTTTGAATATTAAGTCTTCCCTGCACCCAAAATGTTATAGACATTCCTCCCCCACAGATCCTTACCACCACTGAACTCATCCGATCCTAGGAATCTACACTGATCATTTGATATTACAGCACCACTTCTGGAAACCCTTCCCAAGATTTCCATCCCTCAAGCTGAGAGAATTTCTCTCCATTGTTTCCCATGGTATCTTTTTTCTTCATTGTATTTACTGTATGTCATATATCCCATGGGCGTGGGTTTCTCAAAAGTCCGCATTTCCCACTGCTCATTATTAACATATGATATATGATGCAATGTGTGGTTTAGGATCTTAGATCTTTTTAGAATTTATTAATATGCAAATATGTAAAAAAACTTACCTTATCTTTGTCACATTCTTACCTCAGACTGTAAATGAAGTGTTCCTAAGGAATATTAGGACATAGTTTCTGCTTTTCCCTTCCACCATCCAATAGCTCAGCACCAACATTTAATTCACTTCTCCCTCATCCCCTTAAATGAAGGAGCCATGAGGTAGTCCGGAGGGAGCACTAGGAAGAGGTCTTGGAGCATGAATAGTGCATCCTGTTTTGGAAGCTGCATACTTGGAAGTGAGGTGCTATCTCATCCCTCTCCCCACCCCCAGTTTGGGTGCACTGGAGCAAGCCATGACCCTTGAAGAGATGGGTTGGCTGCTATACAAGAACACATGTAAACTAAATTCCTAGTTGGTCATAATTTAGTTGTGAATCCAAGCCACAAAACAATTTTACTGGTAATATTGATAAAAAGTTTGGTCTGTCTCTGTCTCATTCATATTCTCTTTCTCTCTCTCCCTCTCCCCCCCCCGCCCCTCCAGGGTCTTGCTAAGACACTGAGTTGCCCAGGCTGGGCTCAAACGGATCCTCCCAAAGTGCTGGGATTACGGAGATGCTCCACCACACCTGGCTTCTATTCAGTTTTTAAACTCATCTCCCAGTTGGATTAAAATTCAAATGAAAGAGATGTGATTAGTTTCTTCAGAAACCCCTCTTAAAGTACTACCACTCAAACTTGTATGTAAAAGTAACTTTTAAGGGAAGAAAATGTAAGTAGAAAAATACTGACAATAAAAAGCTACTTAAAAATCTATATTCAGCAAGCAGTTATAGATTTGTAATTTACACTTAAAAATAACTGAGCTCCCCAGCAACAGAAGCAGAGATTTAGAAATTTACAGTTCTTTAGATGAAGCTGGAAAGAATAAAGAGCTCTTATTATTCACCACCATCAATACTCAACTTCTGCTGCTTTGATTTAAAGAGTTAATTTATCTTTGTGGGGGAAAATTATCAACATAAAATCTAAAATTAATTGTATGTTGAGTTAGAAGAGACTTGAGTAAAGTATTTTAAAATAACCATTCCCTTGAAAAGTGAACTCTATGTGACCTTTACCAAAGCTATGTGATGTTAAAATTTAAGTGAGTAGAAAATTAAACTGAAAATGTTCCACCATTTTCCTTAGTCACACTGACACCATTACCTCTATTTATCTATAACCAAGAGGCATTTAGTATTTCCAATCCATATGAAGTAAAATCATTTTGGAGATAACTTTAGAGTAGCACAATAAAAGGGATCCTAACTGATAGATAAATGTGAAGCAGTCCCTACCATGGAAAGGGCAATGAGTTTAGAAAGAAGGGAGCTGAGTTCATGACTATCTATACCAAGTTACTCATATCCCTAAGATTTAATTCCTTCACATGAAGAATGAGAATAATAACACAATCAATTTTGGATAGTACTCTAAGGATTTAAATGGGAATTATATAAGACTCATGCATATAAAATGCATACAACAGTATCTCCATATAATCTGTAAATAATAATATGGCGGTAGAAAATGGGGTGATCCCTTTCCTGCCCACCCCATAGGTCATGGCTGACATAAGAAAAGACAGATTAACAAGAGAATAACATACCAAATTTAATTAAAATTTGCATGCAGGTGAACCTTTAAAATGCAGGACAAATACAGAAAACTGTCCTGCTTTTAGGCCTGGATTTACTGAAGCATGGGCAGCCATTTAGAAATGTGATTGGGCAAAAGAATATGATTTAATGCTAATAGACTGAGTAGGGGAACCCAGAAATATCCATCTGTTCTGACTTCTTGGACTTGCTGTACAGCACTTCTTCCTTCCAACTATGGGATGGTGTCTTTGTAAAATGGGAGTCTATGTTCTACCATCCAATAAGGTAGGTCAGAGATTTATTTTGGTTCAGCTCCAAGACAGAATGGCAGGAGAAGATCAGAATAATACTCACATCTGGTTGATGTGAACTGCCTTGGGAAAAGGAAATTCTAATGACTATGGTTTATGTCTGGGGAGAGGAAAAGAAGCAAAAGATGGGAGGAAAGGAGAAGGTCAGAGATTTTGCTTCTGAGGCTGCTTCTGAGAGCTTCAATTTAGAGTATTATTTCTGAACCCTAAAGTCATAATCAAAAACACTTTTAATAAAAAAATACTTGTTACTGCCATACACTCTTCAGGCGTTCTACATATACTAGTCATTTCACCCTTCAAATCTATAAGGTAAATATTAAATGTTTATTTATATAGTTTCTTACCTAATAGAATCGCTCAAATGTCCAGATATCTCTTATGTTCTATATTCTCCTCTTACACTCACAACCTACTCTATTTTTAAAGTATCTCAAGGCCAGGAATCAAACTTTTTTTACTATATTTCATTGCGTCCAGGATATCACTAATAAAATAAAAGTCAAGACAACCAAAAAGGAAAGAATGTGGTAGGACAATGGCCTATCCCAGAAATCTGAAGACAAACTGCAGGGAATTGTGAGGTCTACATAAGCAGTGACATTTTGTTAACATCTTTGTGTTCCAGATGCTGAACTTTGCATCTGTTATTTATGTGGAATAATTAGTTGAGTGAGAGACACAAACAAGTGTCTTAGATGGATCTTTTCAGCCATAAAATTGAGACCCTAACAGAAAATGCAAGGTTCTTTATATAACACAGAGCAAACTTATTACTCAGCCTAGATTATGGCCAGAAGCATCAAAACCACCGGGCTCTGGCATTCATATGCTCTGTAATATGTAGAGAGAACAGATTTTCTCATGCACAATTTATTCTTGGAAGGAATCAGAGAGAGCATCCTAAGGGCCATCTGCACAGCCATCTACATAAGTACATATCTACAGATAACTTTCATAGGCACATGTAAACTAATTACCTTCATTTGTTCTTAGCCTTCAGAAATTGAAAGCTAGAAATCAAAACAGCATCACAGCTCTTTATGACCACAAAGAAAGGAATACTGATTCAACATAGAAAGGTCAAGGATAGTTTCTTAGGGACGACAAGCAGAGGTAAATCTGCAAGGAAGAGAAGACAATAACCAAGATAAAATAGAAGAAACATTCCAAGCAGAAAAGAACATTCCATCCATGTTAGCTGATTCCTGATGGCAGAAGTTGTCGGGGAGGAAGTGATGGAACCAGAGCAGAGAAATGAGGCAAGAAGTGATGATGGAGAGATTATTGTCACACATTTAGGACTTTAGCTTTAGTTCCATAAGTACTAGTGCTAGTTGAGGTGTTTTAAGTGGTGATACAACCTAATTATTTGATGACAATATCCATATGATAAACTTTCCACTTTAGGTAGATGATATAAGAACATAGATGGATTATTCACAGTACTTTAGATAACATGATTAAACAGATTTTTGTTCACTGTATTGTAGTCATTGTATTATCAGTGGTTTCCGTATCTGTGGATTCAGCCAAACACAGAGAAAATATTCAGAAAAAAAATCGTATTTCCTACCGACATTTTCCTTATCACTATTCTCTAAGCAATAGATTATTACAATTGTTTACATTGCATTTATATTTTTAGGGATAATAAGTAATCTAGAGATTATTTAAAGTATACAGGAAGATGTAAAAGCTTATATGAAAATACTATGGCATTTTACCTAATGAATATGGTAATCCACAGCTAATTGCATTCCGAGGGTCTTAGAACCAATATCCCACATATGCAGTGAAACAAATAATATTTTAATAACATGTATAATAAACATATACATGCTAGGTAAACAAATGTTAAGCATTTATTTGATTTAAATATTTTGTAATAAAGAGCTAACCTGTGGAAGCAAAATTTTTTATATGCATTTTTCTAGGTACACAAAATTATATAATTGTATAATTCAATAAATCTTATAAATGTTTAAATATTTCACTATTTAAAAATGTATAAGTACTTCATATTTACAGATATTTTATGCTTAAACCAATATTAATTTTATTATTTTTCCTATTTACTCTTTCAGAGTAAATGCTATTATAAACTAATTCCTGTTATAACCACATCAGTGATCCCTAACTCATGATTGTTGAATAACTTTGGAAAACAAAAGTAATAACTACAATGTAAAACCAAGAAGATGACTAAAGAAATACAAATTAGCACAAAGAATGTACAATAAGTAAATCTAGAAGTGTTTTTAATTTAAATTTTTAAAAATGCTCATTTCTTGCTATGCATAATTTGGTTTAATTTGAGATCTTTAAGGGTACAGGAATAAAACTGCAAAATGGTCTTTCAGATCTAACTACATCTTTTGATATGAGAATTATGTAAGCATGAGCTAAGTGTACTTTGCATATATTCAGGTAATGTTTCTGAGCATATTACACCTACATATGCTATGCAAAATGTTGCAGAAGATTAAAGTACCCTGGCCACATTTGGGAAGCTGCAGTATGTCTGTCACTGCATGTAAACATATGCAGATTTATGCAAAATATTCTCAACTATGTGTACCTGAAGTCCCAAGCTCCCCACAGACATGCAAAGCCAGAAGGTTTTGTTTATTTTCAAATTATTGGAAAACCTATAAATGTGACTAAAGAAATAGATATGCTTATATTGTATTTTCAAATTTGGGGCATCTGTGTTTTTTTTTTTTTCTTTATTACCTTCTTAAGTCATTTTGCCAAGATTTTAAATTCATCAGCAATAATCTAGACAGTAGACATAAAGCAAAATACGAAATGTCTATTTGCTTCCAAAAATCCTCCAGGAGTTAGGTAAGAGGGTTCATATTCCATTTTACATAATGAATCTGATTCTTTCAGCACCTAAGTGCTATTTGTTATTTGTTATTTGTTCAAGGGTGCTATTAATTCTTTCAGATTATTGGAAATAAGTATGCAATATTGCTAAAGTGGTTCACCAGGGTAAAGTCACTTTCCTACATACGTGATTTGTCACAGCATGATGAATTAATTTTTGTTTTGAGCAATCAATTAGAAAGTACAAAGTCTCTCGTAGTAGTAAGAATAATGTAGTATTAGTAAATTTAAAGAAATAATAATATAAATATTTCCTAGAGTGTCATACTAGATTTTTTCACAATGGATGGTTTCTGAAAAACTGAAAGCCAAATTATTGGGGCTTAAAGGATAGCTCAGGGTAGAGAGAGTGCTTAGCATTTGTGATGCTCTACGGTGAGCCTCTAACACACACACACACACACACAAATAACTATCTGCCAAATCTTCTTTTAAATCAAGTAGTTTATTTTCCCAGGTGAGATTTTATAAAATGGTTATGTCAGGGTCAGTGATAGGGGACTTGCCTAATATGTACAAGCCTCTGAATTTGATCCCCACTATGATAAAAAAGAATTACATAGTTCACAAATTCTTAACACTTCACAACAAGTGGTAGAGTGTGTGTTCTTCTTGAACTGATGCTTTGTAACTACATAACAGATAAGATATGGAGAAGGTACCATGGTGACAAACTGTGAACACTGGTCTCAGAAAAATAGCAGTATCCACTTCCCAAGTTTCTTGGAATGCTCACCTTGGAAACCTATCACCATGCCAAGAGGGAGTCAGCTAGCCAATATGTGGAAGGAAAGGAAAATAAACTGGGATCCTTGACCCTTAGTTCCAGCTGAGCTTCTAGCCAAAATACAGTGCCAATGTGCCATTAATTAGTGTGTGAGATTTCTTGAAAGTGGACTGTCTATTGGAGCATAGCAGAGAGAAACATCTTCCACCGTCCCCTGCCCAAACTGCACATTCATAAACTACACAAATGATTGCTGTTTTACTTTGTGAGGCCTTAAGGTTTTCTGATGTAATAACAGTTAACTAAAGCAGAAAAATCTTGTAAAGTTGCTTTCCTTTGTAGATGTGTGTGTGTGTGTGTGTGTGTGTGTGTGTGTGTATGTGTATGTTTCACATGTCTTTCCATTTAATGACATCCGGTGCTTTGAGCTATTGTGTAACCCCAAAGAGTTGATTCTTTTTGTTTATTTGATTGTCTGTTTTGGCTCTGGGGATCTAACAGAGTTGGTTCTTAAAGAATCTTCAGCCTATTATTGTCATTGTCTGGTAGTAGTTCTTCATCATCCAGTGGCTTATAAACAGGTTCTGGTATAAAAAAATATGGACCAAAGAATAAAATATGCCCACGAATCCATATTTGGCAATTACTGTACTATTTTTAAATGTGAAGGCAGCTCTATTGATTTATCAAACACATTACATTTATCAGAAATTATTTTTATTCCCATCTTTTCAACTAATGATAAAATGAAAAACTGTGTACTTGCATTGAATGTTTAACCAACTTCTGCTTGACTGCATAAGTTCAGTAAATGTATTAATGGAGCACTTGGGGGAGATATATTTTGAGGGGATTTTTCCATTCAGTGTTGAAATTCTCTGTTCTTTAATGTTCTGTAATTAAGTTCAAATTGGAATTCACTGCAATAGAATGTTTCTGTGACAAGTTACTGGAAGTTGAAACCACCTGATGGGGTTTTAAGTAGTTGGTTGGGCAGAGTGACTCAGGAATACCTTCAATTATACTTTCCCAGGAGTCTGTCACTGATGTCTGAAATTTTTTTATAGAAAAAATAGGAGCCAGTTAAATAGTTATATAATTAAATCCTTAGTGTAAATTGATTTGTTTAATCAGCTCCCATTTTATGTGATGGCTACCTCCTCGACACTTGTGTGGATAACAAGAGATGTAGCGCTGCTGCTCTCAGGAAATCAGCAATCAAACAGAGTGTGGCACAAACGGGTACAAAGGGAATGAAAGTCAAATTTTCTTCCACCTGTCTGACCTTGTTGCTGTAACTCTGCGTCAAAGAAAACATATACAGGTGTTTGATAGGATTTTTATTTTCTTGAGCTAAAGTCTATTTTTGTCCTTTCACACCCAGGGAGACACATTCAGGTTTTCACCCCAGCAAAGGAGAACTTAGTACCTTACTGCTTCCATGTCATCTTATCCTCCAAGGGGGAATGAGCTTCTGTGAGTGCCGACTTAATACCAGAAAGTGACTTAGCAAAAGGGAGAATCAGGTTATAGCTCTTAAGGCTCCTTGAAGTATTTTTACTTAACAGTGAACTTTACAAATTACCATATCAAATCCTCATGCCTGTGACTGTTTTCAGCTCTAGCATTTGCTATTAGCCACTGGCATGTGCAATCTGGAAAATATGTACCGTTGGTGGCCATTGTCCTGCTCCAGTTGGAATTGGTATCTGAGTAATTCAGCAATCCCTTATGATCAATGTTCTATAGCTCTTGTAGGCATCTCTCCTCTGCATAAACATTTCCTGATCTGCCTTCCTGCTCTGCCCTAGAGGTCTATAACCATTTTGTAAAACAGCTTTAAAAAAGAAAAGTATTTCTTCCACATCTATTAAAATGTCTCCACAGCAGTAGATAGGAGGTAGGTGTTGTTTCTGTCATCATTATTTCCTTCAATCTGTAATGTACATATACATATCCTTACCCTAAATATTCTGTCCTCTAGATTAACAACCTCTTGACAATCCAGTGTGAAACAGACTTAATATTTTGCCCAAGTAAGAAGGTGTAAAACCAGTCCCTTCTAATTAGATAACTGTATGCTGAGTATTTACACTGTTTCTTTCCACTCGTTTATTTGTTACTACCTTCATTTACAAGGTGATGCTATAGCTGGGTCAATAATGTCAATTTAAGATTTTGAAAGAACTATGAAAATAGGACAACAATCAAAACTGACAATTTCAACTGAATTTAGGATTCCTCTTTTACAAGTTAACTTATTTTATAGAATCCTCAGTGTTTCCAATTATTTAAAAGAATGACAATGACTACAAAGTTTCAGACTGCATTAAGTGTATTCTATTACACTCTATGTTGTACGACTACCTTCTGATAAAGTGATGGATCTTTAGTTGAGAGAAGGAAAACCAACAGAGATAGGTAGATGTCTAGCATTTTTTGCCTTAACTTTGTCAGTCCTATCCTTTAGTCTCATATACACTTTAGTTCACTTATTTCTCACAACATAATGAAATAAGTTTTAATTTTTTCATCTTGCAAGTGAAGAAATTGAAGTTCATCGAGATTAAGTTCAAAGAGCTAGTAAGTTTTCAATCTATAGCTTTCATCATAATCTGCCTATATTCTATAGTTTTTAAAATAAACCCATAGAAAGAACCAAAAGGAAACAATAGCAAATGAATAAATATTGCAGAACACTGCAAATCTTCCCAAAAATGAGTAGAAAATTCTGAAGTTTAGTGGAATGGAAAATGATGAGACTCCAAAACTGGGAAATCTTAACTTGTGTTAAGAGTGGTAGACTGGGAAAAGGAAGAATCAAACAAGGTCACAAAGTTACCGTCAACAGAAAAGTCAGGTTATAACTGTTCAATGATGGTTCTGAGCATTTCCCAGAGTAAACCATGATCTTACTTCTCCTTCTGTAACCCAAATGTTTGCACGTCCATGCTTTTTGGCATCTTTGTACCCTTAAAGATGTCACCTATTTTTTAAATTTACTTGAATAGGAATATAGATTTTCTTTGAATTTGGAAATTTATAATTTATCAAACTTATACTTTATCAAATTTATCAAACTTTATGAACGTTTTAAAACTAGAAGATTTAAGATTTCAAATTTTCATTTTTTAGGGTTGGAATGGATGAATAATGTCAGAATCACATAAGTTTCTGGGCTGATAATTTGTTTTCTCAGTTTTTGGGGGGATTAGGGTAAAAGATAGATAAGGAGCTCATATTAAAAAGAAAACGAAAACAAAATAAAACACTATCCACTTAGAAATGGGAAATGTATTATATCTAAATAGTTAATATCAGATTTTCTAAAGACTAATACCTCTGATTCTGAATCCCAATTTGAAGAAGTCTTTGAGAAAATTCTGATAGTTTTTAGATGAGCTTTTAAACAAGAATGACCTGATAACAGTTGTCAAGAAGAAAAAGAACTCAAGACTTGTATTCTACAGCTGTTATCTTATTCCCATGAAGAGGAATAAAACAACAAAAAAAATGTGTTTTCAATGGAGCAAGGAGAATACTAAGATATAAATATAAACTTCTGGACCATGACAGGGACAAGTTATTGCAGTTCCTTCAGAACCCTAGCAGTCTTTGTTCTGCTTCAAAATAAATACAAAGAAGCATTGAATATTTAACCGATTCCTTCTGAAACTAGTGGCTAATAAAACAAATGAGTCAGAATAAAGTAATAGCCCATCTGAATAAATGTTTTTAACCGTATGTGTATGCCCATGACCCTCAGGAAAAAAAATGGAACTCATATTGCTTCCTAAATAGTTCGTTTCATTTGAAGCAGCCTTAACCTTAAAAGGTCATGCTAGTGGTGACAATGTTTCTTTCAAAGTAACTAAGCACTCACCTACTTGAAGCTTCAATTCTGATTAATGGTTTAGACCTATTCTTTGATTGATTTTTCTACTTCTGACATCCTTATAGTTTTCTGTACTTGTCAGAAGTTTGTATTTGGAACTTTACTTCTTTCATGTAATTTTTTAATCCTGCACATTACTCTGAACTCTCCTTGTAATATAATTTCTCAGAAGGAAGTACCTTGAATCTAGGCTGTCCCCATGTCAAAATGGTATCCGCATTCCTAAAGATTTAGCATACAAATATTATTATAGCAAAAATGATCACTGAGTTCCTTACTGTTTCAAGTCTTGCTTATAACCAAAATATAACAATGCCACCACCTCCTTCTGCCACCCACTCAGTTCCATTTCAAAACTTTTTCTATTTTGTCTAGGCAATGATCCATTCTACTTTGTTATCCTTGATGATACTTTTTCTGCAAAAGTCCTATAGATCACAACATAAATGTTACATTTCTCTGGGAGCTACTGCCCTCACCTGAAATGACCTTCACAAGATCACAGCTTTCTGGCAGGTAAATGCATAACACAATACATTTAAGGTTTCACTTCAATTTCTCTCTTCAACCTATTTCAACTCCTGTAGAGTATGCTTTCCATGGAGACAGCAGGAAGCTTGAAAAAATGAAAATTCTATTATTGTTTTTAACCCAAACTACTTCACAAAACCAGCAGAGGATTGAACTCAAAGAGTTATACTCTCAGTACAATGATTTTCTTCCATGAAAAGATAAACAGGACCAAGAAGAGGTGAAGGAACATCGTTTCTTTACACTGCTCACAAGACTCTCTAAAAGAGTTAGAACAAGGCTAAGAAGGCAGAAAGGCCCCTGCCTGCAAGCTGAGTGCAATGTCTTTCATGTGTAACCAAGGCCATTCACTCATGGTCTGCACATACAGTTTATCCTTTCTTCACAAAGGTCATTTCCAGATTATACTAGCACAATGCTTGATACTACAAATTTTCTTACCATTTATGTCATTTAAATGAAGCACTTCTCATATGAGAGCCATTGTTATGATGAGAATGAGGTCTTACAGCCAGGCTCCCTCTAACTCAGATATGCATAGTTCACTCTGGGTTTGTCCTACGCTGGACCTCTGGCCTATCTGGTTGAACTGTGGCTGAGTTCTTGCTTCTCACCATTCTGTTTTGCTAATCTAAGAAAGATGACCAATTTTCTACTTTATCATATTCACTGATTTCCAGGCATAAGTTTTTCTATAGAATATGTTTTTACTGGCATAAATTTCCCACATTCACTAATTTAGTTCACTCAGCTTTTAATAATATAGAATTTTTATCATTTCCTACTCTGATTTTGATAATATAGCATTTTTATCATTTCCTACTCTTATTTTCCTCTCATTAACCCTAGCCAAGAGTTATTATGTGCTAGCCATTACACAGTTATGATCAAAAGAGAGTTGCTCTCTGCCTAAGACATTCTGGAAGATGTAGAGAGAGAAAAAAATAGTTTTTGTTCATTTTTTATTAGTGCATGTTTGCAGTGCATCATGATTACATTCATCGCGGGAGTTGGTACATATGCGTCAAACATCTTAAGTCGTTTATCATCCCTCCCCTCCACTGTTCCCCATCCCTCCATCTCTTGGGCCCATCTACATTTAAAAAGAAAAAATTAATTTGAAATTCAAATTTGAATCATTATAAAAGAACCTAAGTAGCTGTCTTTTAAGTTATGACTCAATATGGCAAGAGCTGAACTATACAAAACGCTGGTGTGCACTCATGGTAGAAGAAGGAGGAGGAGGAGGAGGAGGAGAAATAGAGGAGGAAAGGGGGAAGGAGAAGCACAAGGCCAAAAAGAAGAGGAGGAGGAGAAGGAGGAGGAGGGAGGCAGAGAAGCAGGAAGAGAAGAAGAAGAGGAGGACAAGAAGGAGAGGAAGAGGAAGAAGAAAAAGAAGGAAAGAGAGGAAAGTTAGATAATATGAAATGTATGTTAGAAACTAAAAATACAGCACACTGCAATAGCAAAGAAGAGGATAGCAAATGAAGTCAGGAAAAAATGCCATAAATCAGCATGAGATGATGGATATTAAAAATAAAAAATATTAGACTTTTAAATATTTACAAGGATATTAAATAGGTGGAAGAAAAGCATCAAAATAATGTAATATTTTCTATTAATGTTGCACATATGCTTTTAAATATAAAACACAGAGGGCTACTTATAATAAAATACGACATCAAATAATATCTTTATGAGCCCTCAGTATAGCAAGGATAAATAAAATCTTCTAAAATCCATGAAGTAAAAAGATTCCATATAAAGGGATGAGTTTCACTATATCACCAAAATTCTCAGCAATAGCCAGACAACCATAGGCTAATACCACTGTGACTAAAAGGGCCAGACTTTCATTGTCGAATTTTACATTTGCTTTATTTAAGAATCAATTGGAAAATAAATTCATGTTTAAACATATTACTTTCAAAAAATACATTGCTTGTTTTTTCCCTTTTTACAGAAAACCAAAACATAAACTGAAAAAAGTGGGGAAAAGATTTATTTAAGAAGAAGGAGGAGGAGGAGAAAGAGAAGAAAATAAGAGAAGAAAGAGGAACAGAAGGAGGAAGAGGAGGAGGAGGAGGGAAAAAGAAAAGTCTCCCAAAACCCAAGAAGTTTACAAAGACAGTAGCAGATCTAGTTACACAGTTTGGGCAGATCAAATCGTCTATAGGAAAAAAAGTGGAAGTCTCTGGTGGAACTGAGATTTTAGAAAACAATGCTAATAGATTGATAATGTGTTAAAACAAGTGTATAAAAACTGAGCAAATACTCAGAAATACTTAGAAATATGAGCCAAATACTAATTTCAAACAATATAAGTGACAAAGGGATACAATTCTCCATTTTATACAACTTACTAAAAGATAATACTTTTATATACAGAATCACAATCGATGCAATACAATTTTTGGTAAAACTTTTTAAAGGATGTTGGTGGAAATTGGAGAGTGTGGTATGAATGAATATAAAATCCTGGTCTTCCATAAGAGATCAATAAACAGTAATTAAAATGGCTGCATCCAGAATCATCCATATATGTATATTATTTTCTACATGAAAATGGTAACCTCAGATAAGACTTACTCAGGCATAAACTTAAGACGAAGCATCACTATTTTTGTAAATTCTTATATGAGCCATTATTTTATGAGCCATTATTACAATTTGATTTAAAAATGACCATTTTATAGACTAAAATAAAAACAAGTCACTAAAATAAGAAAAATAAACATAAGATGTATCTTCTAACATAAACTTTTAATCTGAAGGATAATTAAATGAGGGAGATAAAAATCACATTTACTCTCACAACTTAGAGATGATGACGATTTTTTCATGAAATATTGTTATATATGTTTAACTGAATTAGTACCATACTTAATATGAAAAATTATACATGCTAATCTCCCCTCATTTAATTTCCTGGTCATAATTAGGACAAAAAATAGTACTTTGATATTTAATATAATGAATTTATAAAATTTAATACTATAAATTCAAGCCGCTTAAAAATTTCTGAGAAAATATATATATGGAATTATAGAATATATTTTTAAAAATGAATCTAGATGGAAATAGCAAGTGAAGGACAGAAGGCCCAGTTCTGCATTGGATGAATGCAGTTCTTTCAAATTAACTAATGAATTAATTTTAAAAATTGACAATTAATAATTATACATATTTATATCATGATACTTTGAAATCTGTATATGGCTTAATTGAACTCATTAACATGAATTAGCTTACATATCTATCATTTTTATGGTGAGAATACCTAGAATCTAGTACTTTCCAAGACTACATTCCTAGTATCAGTGAGAAGAGCCATTGTAGTTTTAAGGAAGGAACAGGAAGAGAATTGCACTTTACAGGCCCTCGGAGCCTCACTTTACCCCAGAGGGGTGCTTCACTGGGCTCAGTTTTCAAAGTTAAAATATGTAATAGATAGTTAAGAAGTGCTCAGATTTGGTAAACATAAATTAAAAAGAAGTTGTCAGAATTTTCTATGAATTGTAAATAGGGCTCTGTTATCCTTCTCTTCTAGTTTCCCCAGCAGGCCTTCAGATTTTTTTTTTTTTTTTTTTTTTTTTTACAAAATTACTAAATTACATTCAGAGGCAATTGAAACCCCAACTCAGAGCTCCAGATTTAGTTCACACTTTTCTATAAAGTTGTTGAGGTTTTATGTGATGAGGCTATGTCTTCGTTGGCTCCATCTCTCCCACCCCTGGCACATGTATACACAGAACAAGGAAAAAAAAACTGCTTGACAAGATGGCATAAAACTGAAGACATTAACTCAGATCTAACAGCCATGGAAGCCTAATGACACAGAACACATCAGTCAGGGATCCTCAGAGAACTGAAAATTGATATGAATACAAGTTTCCCATTAGGAACATCATGTCATCTAGTTTTGTACATAATTATCTGCATTTGCCAGTGTTAAAGACTTTGAAAATATAATGTAAATTATGGCTAACACTTACAGGCCTTTTTCAGGTCTTAAAGGATAGAATATTTCCACTTTAAAAATGGCAAGAAATATTTCCCTCTATCCATCTCTGCCCGCCCTCCTCTCCACCCACCGAATTGCAGTGAGTGATGGGATCTGCCAGAGGTAAGTAATGGAAGCCTCTGTGCTTGAATAGTCCTGGTTAGGATACACTGGGTTACATGAAACAAATAAGACCTGAGCAGGCTTCCAGCTCTGCGTTACCATGGCTTCCCATGACAATCCGTGCAGTAACTGGCTAACATTGTAACTGGACTGCATTGCTCGGGAAATGAGTTGTACTAGAACAAAGATAAAGCTCTTCACTTTTCAGACAATGTATGCATGATATGTGCATGTTTTTCTTTTCTTTTTGTTTTCACATCTAGAGCTAGAGGCTATGTAATCTGCAAGGAATCATGTAGTCAGTTTATGGCAGAAAGAATCCTCATTCCTTGGTCTCCTGCCTTATGATTGAATTTATCAGCTCTCTGTATCCACAATTTTCATCTACATATTTAACTATACTCAAATTGAAGATATTGAAAAAATATTGCACCTTTATCTCTTTTCTGTGGCTATAACAAAATTCTGAAACCTGGGAAATTTATAAAGAAAAGAGAGATGAATATGGCGGCAAGTGTTTGTTATTCCAGCAATCCGAGAGGCTGAGGCAGGAGAATGATAAGTTGGAGCCCAGCCTGGGAAACTTAACCAGGTAGTAAAATAAAAACTAAAACAGGGCTAGGGATATACCTGGCAGAGGTCTTGGGGTCACTCCCCAGTATCACACAAAAAAAGTTTAATTATGGTTCAAAGTTCTGGAGGCTGAAGAGGCTAAGACTGAGTGACTCTATTGAATCAGGTTCTGGCCAAGGCTTCATTGTAGAAAAAACAAAGGAAAGTGGGTGCAAGTGGTAAAGGAGTGTGTGTGCCAGAGAAGCAAAAGTGGAAGCTGGGGAAGCCGAACTCATTTTATAGTAACACAATGCACGGTAACAAACTACTCACTCTCATGGGAACTATATCAGTGCTGTTATGAGGGCAGAGCTTCCTAACCCACAGTGCTCCTTAATGACCCCTCCACCTCTCAGTACCGGGGGGAGCAAGCCACAGTGTCAGTTTTGATGGAGACAAATGCCAGTCAAATCTTCGTAATACAGAACACGTACTGACTTGTCCTTTTCTTGTCATTACTCCCTAAGCAATATGGTACAACAGCTATCTATGCAGCATTCCTATTGCACTAAGCATTGCAGGTGACTCAGAGATGATTTCAAATATGTACAAGTATAGGTGATAGGATTATGTAAATATCCTACATTTTACTCAAGAGATTTGAGCATTCATGGATGCTGGTATCAGCGAGGGTCCTAAAACAGATCCATTATTGAACTCTTCACAGTGAGAAAATGCCCAGCCCTGGCAGAACAGCTTGTTTCAATAACACGTATGCTCCATATGTGCACTGGATATGCAGTATAGTGTAGAACCATGTCATTTTGAATGGCTTCCTTATGACACTACGCCATCGTTTCCACAAGATTAAATTAAATTCTATGCTTTTAAGCATAGAGTGGCTAAGAAAACATCTACATTTAATTCCCTGAAATGTACTTGTTACATAGATGATTCCCATCTAGTTACTTTATCTCTACATGTTTTAAGTTATTTTCTTCTCTTAAACACAAATGAGTGGCATTTACCCCAAAGTTTGTAAGGATGAAATGACTAAAAACATGTTAATCACTTCATATCATCTCTGTGCATTCCACTGGACTGACAAGAAAAACCTTCCTAGTTAAACTGTTAGATTCTGCAAATAGTTTTCTTCTGTTGAAGGGCAGCACTTTCTTCTTTTTAAAATCAAAATAAGACAGTAAGCAAAGTGGTCAGCAGCTGATGTGTGCCCTAGAGGTGCTGGAGTTTGTTGTATTATAAATAATACTGCTCAGGTTATCCCTCCTGAGTTTCTGCAGCATGGTAAAGGTAATAATGTGTAACGGATGGAATTTCAAATAAAGAATTATTAAAATATTTGTTCAGTGACCTTTTTGTTCTTTACCTTTGTTTTGTTTTTTTTCTGGCTGTTAACATTCTAGTGTAATCTCCATTGATCCTAAGCATTTATTTCAGTTCTCCTCATAATATACTTCTAATCAGTTCAGGACTCCTATTTTATTTTCTTTGTGGAAACAGGGAATGATATGTGATAGCATTTATTAAAAAGTTTATGTCTTATTTTAGAAGAACAAGTCCTGGAGAATGACACAATGGTGAGCAGATCTCTCATTTAAAAGGGAGCAAAACATTGGTCAGCTTCTCATGGTATGTGAATTACGAAAAATACTTTGAAAGACTTTTTGTATTCTACCATCTAATAAGGTGCCATATGGTAAAAATCCTTCCTTGGTATTAAAGGATGCGTAGAGTGCTAAATTTGTCTGTGGTATTTCATTCCTGATAACCAAGAATGCTGAAATAGTCTATAAACTATTTACATATTTACGATATTTTCAGGATATAATTCACAGATTGGAAATTTTTAGATGAAAACAACAAAGGAGAGCAGAAGCAAGAGGACATAATTTTTCAGGAAAAATGCTTAAAAGAACAAGAAAAAGCATCTTTTCTGATGCATGGATTAGAGGTGACTCAGAACATTATCACAACAACATTCTCCAAGACAAGAAAATTCGTGGTAGAGTAAAGAATGAAATTTTGCTTTGTCAGAGTCTATGTCAGACGATCTTGACAGAAATAACTGAGTATCTGTTAAGTGTACTATGCACATGAATAGTCCTGATTCTAGGTTTGTGATGGAGAGAATCAGATTCATTAAGAGCCTTCTAAACAAAGACCTCTCCTTTAGGAATAGATTTATAAAATTAATAATTCTAGAAGTTTCCATTTCCTGGAGAAAAAGATTTACAGAACTAATAAACTATATTCTAATTTCATGCTAGTATCACTTGTGAATTGTCATTTTCTGAACATGGAATAAGTAGCCCACAATAATTAGCTCCTGACCGGAAGACAATACACTGGGAAAGTATTCCAAAAGAAACAGTACTGAAGGAGTAAAGTTACATAAATGACAATCCATGAAACCTTAAATTCATTAAAGAAACTGGGTGTGAAAGGTGAAAGATCTTCTGGATCTGACAATATCATACACTGTGTTAATATTTCAGCCAATTTTGTTACAAATGCTTAGAAATGCTGCACAAAATAAAATCAGCACTAGAAATGAACTCTAAACCAAATTTAAAAAGAAGATAAATGACCAGATGCCCAAATGAAGAATAACAAATTCAAAACCATACATGTACAAATGAAAGTTTTAGTGTATATAAATGGCTTTTTTAAAAAATGACACATCACCTTACAGTAATGAAAAATTCTCATTGAAATTGCTCAATTGTATAAAACTGTAACCAACAATAAAAGTGGCTGATTTCTTGTCCTTCTGTTGGTTTATTTTATACAAAAAACTGCCAAATATGTTTTTTTGGGGTCACTGAGAAGAGGCTATTAGAGTTCGTCTGTAAGTGTTAATTGCTATTTGGGAATAAATTTATAGAATTGACAACTCTAGAAGCTTTCATTTTCTCCAGAAAAAGATTTACAGAAACAACAAACTATATTCTAATTTATTGCTAGTATTATGTCTTATCTTTTTCTGACAGGTAAATAACCCATAATAATTACGGAGTTGCCTGATATTTACCAATGAATTTGGTAATATATGTTCAGATGGTAGAGGTAAAAAAATCATAATTTTGGCTAACGATGGATATACCAGATTTTGAAATATTTGCAAAAACAGCAATTTGGACAAAAATAGTGTATAATGGCAACATCACAGCTTTTACTAACACTAGTGTAATTTTCTGCCTACATTTGTAATGAGAAGAAATAGCACACTTCAGGTACAGTTTGATTGAAATGAAGATGAAAGTTTCTCATCAATTCCTAGGCCCTGAGAATCTATCCAATGCTCTATGGAGGTTATTATGTTGCTGGGTAAAAACCTTTGGTTTTTGTGTATTGTATCATTTAATCTTACCATGGTCCCTGTGAAGACTCACTCTTATGTAAGTGATGGGCAAATTGAGAAACAGTAGTTTGACTCCTTTCCCTTTGTATCACATGATGGTTAAACAGTGAACTAAGAGTTTGACATATGAGGATTGACTGCCATATTTGTCTTTATTTTTTAAATTTTGAACTGAAACGGAATTCTTATACATATATTTCTTATTTTTTTCATTAAATTTATTGGTACATTTTAGGTATACAATATGAGAAGAAAGGAACTCTTCTCCATTGTTGGTGGGAGTGCAGACTGGTACAACCACTGTGGAAATCAGTATGGAGATACCTCAAAAAACTAGAATTCGAGGTCCCATTTCACCCAGCTATTCCCCTGCTGGGTATCTTCTCAAAAGAATTAAAAGAATCAAAACACAGTTATATATGCTCACCCATGTTTACAGCAGCACAGTTTGTAATAGCTAAAACTTGGAAACAGCCCACCTGCCCACCAACTGGAGACTGGATGAAGATGTGGTTTTTTTAATAAAATGGAGTACTACTCAGCTATACATATATTTCTATGGATCCATGCACTCAGATAATCATGTATCTATCCAGTCAAGAGTTATTTCTACCAATTCATGTACCATATCTATAATCCTTCCATATCTATTTATGATGTTTGATATTTTAATGCTTTTTTTATGAAATGTATCTATGACAATATCCTATATATATTTTAATGTCTAAATTAATTATCTGAATTCAAGAGGCATTTTAAAAATTCAGATACATTGATATTTAATCTCACATACATAAATTCATCTCTTTTCAGGAATAAATGATGAGTTTTACCCATGCACAAACTATCAACAGTAGGGTTATAAAATATTCTCATCTACCCAGAAAGTTATCATTTGTAGACTATCCCCTTCCTCCTAAACTTTTACAAGCTTAGGAGTAGCAGGTTCAAGCCCAGCCTAGGCAACTTGGCAATTTAATGAGACTCAGTCTTAAAAAAAAAGGCTGGATATGAGGCTGTGTGAAGAAGACTCTTGCTTCCATCCTCAGAATCAAAAAAAGAAGTAAATATTAACCACAAGAATATGAGAAGAGTTTCTTAACCAGATGAAACAAAGGAATAAAGATAGACCATAAAATGACAAGCTAACAAGTTTCATTATATTTTCAGTTTCTATATAAAAGTCTCCTTTAAAATGTTTTAAAAATAATCTTAAATAAACAGAAGCAATACTATGGAACATAAGTAAAAGACTGCTCCAATTAAAACAGGATAGATAATAATAAGATTAAATTTATTCCTTTGGGGAAGGATTATGATGGATAAAGTTTAACAACAGAATTATCCAAAAATAAAAGTATACTAGAATCACTCTGGATAAGAGTATCATACAATGCATGATAAATTGTAAGTTAATCCAGTTGTCACAGTTTCCCACAAATATGCATTATTGCTTGACAAGGAAGAGAAAGAAGGAAATCTGTCATTCTGGTACCCATCTTGGCTACTGAGAATATATTTGTTGAAGTGAAAGTAAAGAAAAAATATGAAAGAACACAAACTTATTGTCTTTGTGTTAATCAACAAGAATATCTGATGCAAGAAGTTAAACTTTATGTGCTGCAAACATGTACTAATAAAATAATAGAAATAAAAAATTTAAAAGACAGCAATTTTGGCTCTAAATTAAAAGCTAAGTAATACCTCCCAGACTTTGGATGTGCAACTTAATAAAAACTCAACAAATCCAGTTTTACTTCCATAGTCTCAGATTTTAAAGACGATGACTCAAAGTGGTTCAAAAAGGTGAAGACTCCATAAAGCCTTTTTCAACTCCTTCTATTAGAAATATCAAAATCAACTTTCTCAAAAGGGTAAAATAAAGGATATCTTTTGACTGTTATGATCATGTATTTTTCAATTTAAGGGAAAAAGTATCATGTTATGAAAAACTCTTGCAACAAATAACACAATTATAATTACAAAACTTTTTGGATAGTAGGTAGCAGAAAACAAGTTATTTGCAAATGGATTACATTCCCTTTGCATTGTTTATATCACACAAATATTATTCTGATGTTAAGTACTTGGCAATGTTGTTTGCTTCTACATCCCCATTTATCATGTCACTCTTTTCCCAATCCGTTGTAATTTCATTTTCAGTCTTAATTTCTGTTAAATAATTTCTCTTTTCCTTTCAATATTGTAGATTGCCCCCTATTGCTTGATATGTTCTACAACTCTCATTTCTACTATGCTAAACACTGTATTAATTTCTACTATACCAATTTCTTCTAAATAATCTTGGTTGCCTCTGCTCACAAATGCTGATGCATAGACTTTCCTCTCCAAGGAATGAATTTTCTTATACTAAATTCCTCCTTGAGAGATCTCCACAACTTTTCTGACTTTAACCTAAATGCTTTTTTTAATTTCAAAAATTTTGACATTAGCCATGATCTCTTTTGAGAATATTAAACATATTTACCTTATTACCTTGCAGATATCTCTACATTGATATTTCATGGATTTTTTAAAGTCAAGACAACCACTTATTTTGTGCCAATTTAGACTTTCATCTTCTTTGACCCAGCATGTTCCCTTACAAGCTGTTTAAATTCATTTTCCACATTGCCACATGTTCCATTTACCTAAAATGTAGACATATCACCCACCTACTTAAAACCCTACCAAATCTCTTGTTTGTCTAAAAACATTGTTCTAATAAACACCTGATTTGCACGGTTTTTCTCTCCCTAGTGTTCTAGCTTCGTCTCCTCCTCTGTAGCTCGCATAGTAGCAAGAACAGTAATTGAAAAGCCCTGGCCTCATCATGCTAAGCCAGGATTACAGGCTTTGTCCAAAACTCTTGTCTCTGCCCTATTTAAATAGACATACACATGTCATTCTTTCTTCCCTAATAATCAGAACTGTGTCTTAAAACAGTTCACATATCAGCTCATTGAGAGGTTGTTTGTTTGTTTTTTTTTCCCTTGTTAGGCTAATGTCAATTCACTTTATTTTCCCCAATACCTGTGCATTGATGAAATTTTGAATATTGTAAGAAAATATTACCTTATGTCTCTCTCCATTTCACTATTGTTAATATGTTTCCTAATGATGGAGATTCATGTAAAAGATTTTTCCTTATTCTCTTTTGTAGAGGTATAGCTTGACAAATACCGGATAGTAATACAGCTCAATAAATGATGGTTAAAATGAAACAGGGAAAGAAAACCAGCATACACGAATTATCTTATTATTTCACAGGGAATAGTATAAAACAGTTAGATATTAAAATTCCTGTTGTTGTGAATCTTCCACTACTGATCATGGATGTTATCAGGGGATTAATGCATGAAGAAGAGATTCCAGTTATAGCAGAAGTAGTCCTAACAATAAAAGTCTATTATTCTAATTATAATATGTTTCCCTTAGAGATTAATTTCCAGCCCCAGAGATTTTTACCACTAATAGGATTACACTAACAAGTAATAATCTGTATATGAAGATACTGAAAATACATTTGACATTTTATTTCTTGAAAATCTCTGATGTGTGTATTTTCTAAAACTACCAGCAAAGATGGTATGCATGCTACACAAAAGGAAGCAAAATTCAATTTAAACAACCATTTTACACAATGCAGTTATGAAAAAGGGGGGATAGTTGATTTTCAAATGTAAACGTATATTTGAAAATAAAATCATGACAACTAAAGCTTGATTGTTGGCTCTTTTCATTCATCTGAGACTTCTAAACTCAGCTATTTTAGGTCTGACCCTCACTTCTTTTTCTAGGGAGTGCCTTGTACATTTTCTTTAATCTTCTACTTCCGTGATTAGACTTTTTAAACACTTACCAAAGAAACTTGTGATTAATGACAGTTAGAACTTATTGAACTTGAAGGACAAATGCTTGCTTCACCAGTTAAGGGAACGAGCTAATCAAAATGAAGAAGTGCAGGGCAAGAGAGAACAAGGGAGAGAAACGAAAGCAGTGAATCTATATGGATTCGCTTGAAGTGATGAGCTGAACTGTTAACTTTTCATTTACTGCATCACAAACTTGACACAACCTTTGTCTGTATTAAGAATAATGGAGCAGTTCTTATAAAAAAGTATAAAACTTCTCAAATTAAACCTCCCTTTTTATTTTTATAGCTTCTGCTTGGTATTATTCCAGCTTCTTCACAGTAAATGTTTCACAATATCTTTCACAGATTGGAAAGTTTTCCACCTCCACAGTTACAAATCCTACTATAACGAACCAAACTGGCTGTCTCTTCAGGGACTATTCTTCGTACTTCAGCACAAAATTGAGACTGAACTTTTATTTGCTGAAAAGGTGACACAGTTGTCTTTTATATAGTGTGGTCTTACTTTATTTTTCCGGTAAGTTCAGAGTTGTGGGCTCCTCAAATATTTCAGTGCTAGATTGTTTGTGAACTAGAGATGAATCAGTCTTGAAAAGGAAACAAATCTTTTGGGGTGGAAATGTGCCGAGTAACAATCAGAGTTTGCCATGTTGATATTTGCAATGTGTTTCATCAAAATATTGGAGTATGGATAGAAACTCAGGTATCTAGCAACATAACATAGATGATTATATGTTCTTTCCTTTCAACTAATTTCTGCAAAATGAAAGCAAACGTTCGAAAAGTAAAGATGAATGTTACTGTTGCTTGTATAATTATTACAGTGCTAAATAGAAAAAAAATAAGCCATGCATTTTCTAAATGATAATGGGAAATTTTGCTAATCCAAATTGTTTATACATTGGTTTTCAGAAAAATTTATGGAGGATGTGACACACATAAACATAATATACAAGAGACACTATTATACTTGAAAATATAAAGTACCCTGATATATTACTCTCCTTTTGTTACTTTTAATTCTATAAAGAAGATTTATTTGGGTATTTCTTTAAAATATTTCTGCTCTGAATGTGCTCCTCTATCTAATAAACATAGACCAAGCAGATGGAGAGCTAGAAAGTGAAGCAACACAGAAAAAGAACACTCCACTGGGCCAGAAGAGAATCAGGGTCAAGAACTAGGATCGCTGCATTTGGAGCACTTAGTTAAAACAAAAATGTCATTATGTACATAGTTATTTTTCCTGGTAAAAATTGTCCTTTTCCCTTTCCGATCCTCCTGGAAATACTTGTTGCTCCACTTACCGGTCTCTAGGGGGCAATGGAGGGAAACGTCATATCCCCTGCAAACTGCCCAAGTGCTCCAAGGCAATAATGGGAAGAATATTCCCAAAGCTGTCTTGGACATGAGATGCCTGTTTGATTTGGCATATTCCATGGCTAGTACCTTTCCTTCAGCCAATTTACTGGAAGCCCCTCCTTTTGTTATACCTTCTCCTCTTCTCAGACACAGGAGCTCCCCACAACTTCACCGTATTTTCAAATATTTTTAGAATGTGACTTTTGTCTTGTTTACAGGACTTCTTTTTTTTTAGCATACAAGTGTTTCATAATTAAAAAAAAAACCTCTTCTTGTGTTTCAGAAAGTTACTCTGTAGTGTATCTCATAGAATAATCATTAATACTTAAGGGCAGTGTTTAAAAATCACTTTGACGTTTTTATTCGGTTAACTTAACTTCTATCTAATAAGGATTTGGATTTCCTATTGTTGAGATTATATGATGAGTTTTCAGTGTGGCTCATTTGTTTCTATGTAAGTTCACATAATGTACGACCTAGAAATTTAGAAGGAAACAAATTTAGATGAAAAGCTCAAAAGAAAACGTGTATCTGTATCTGATGCTAACATTTTGAAAAACTACAAGAAACAGAACAGGAAAAGCAAAGTTGGGAAAGAATGAAGTGAGAGGAATGACACTCTCTGACTGTAGGACTTGACATCATGCTACAGTAATCAAGATATGGTGCTCTTGATGAGAGGACAGACACAGAGATCAATGAAAAGAAAGAGAGTGGAGAGACATATCTACACAGACATGGCAAATTGACTTCTGAAAAAGATGCAAAGGAAATTCAGTAGGGACTGGCCAAAATAAAATAATACTGATGAACATCAAATACTGATAAGGACAAGGAACAATTGGAAGTCTCATGATTCGCTGCTGGAAATGTAAAATGGTGTGGCTGCTTTGGCAGTGTATTTGTTTTGCATAAAATTCAATATATACTTTATAACCCAGCAATCACACATTCAGGAATTTACCCTAGAAAGTGGAAGCTTATATTGTAAGTTTATAAAGAAAAAACATATACAGAAAAGTTTCTTGTAACTTTATGCATATGTAACCAAAGCTGGAAGAAACTCAAATATCTTTCAATGAATGAATGTCTAAAAAAATGTTGTACATTCATATACCATAACACTATATGATGATAAAAGGAATGAATTATTGAGCCAATATGTTTATTACCTAGGATAAATCTCTAAGGCATTTTGTGAAGTTAAAAAGCCTATTTCTAAAGGCCATACAATATATAAAATTATTAATATGATATTTCCAAAAAGAGAAAATTGTAGTATACATCAGCAATTGTCAAGAAGCAGAGGTGAAGTGTATGATTACAAAGCAATAGTAAAAGGGAATTTTGAGAAGCAATGAAAATCTTATATATCTTGATAATGGTGATGGTTACATGACTGTCTATATATGTGAAAATTCTATAAGTTTATACCAAAACTACAATTTGCTATGTGTTAATTTTTAAAATGAAATTAAAATGTGTCAGAAAAATATGAATATAAGGTTTCCTTAGTTTAATTCTTTTTACAAATACAAAGGGGAAAAAAGAAAAACATGAATTGATACTGAATGATTAATTCAATAATGTTCTTTAATTATATGATATATTGTGAGGACAACTAATTTCAAATTACAGTTGAAGAATAAATGGGATGACATTTCAAAAGAAAATATTTTGAACAGTATTATAAAAATATTTAAATTAGTAGTACTTATAATATCCTCCTCTATATATTTAAACAACATGATCAAGTTTCAAAGTCTGTGAATGTTTAATTGATCAAAACCTCTGCGTGTATTTATTATTTCACAACATTTGCAAGGAACAGCATGAGGATAGAGTAAAAGGACAAACCAGGCAGAATTTTCTTGTAAACAAATTTTAGTATTTTATTTTTATGAATCTTGGTTATCTTGTTCTGGAAATGTGTAGCTCAAGGAAATTTTTACATTGGTTACACAGTTACTTCATCCTATGCAGTGACAAAGGAAAGGAATAGTAGGATATGATTTCACATTGGTGAGGATGTCATTAACAGATAAAGTTAATAATAAATGTTGTATTTAATGGCCACGTTATTATTAACATCTACATCCAGCCCTCCTGGATGAGCTGGCACACCCACCATTACACAACTGCAGTGGGAAGTGACCAGCACTTAAGTGATGCAAACCTAGTTCCCAGATGCCCTTTGTTCTTTTCTCCAAATTAAAGGAAAGTAATTGAAATGACAGCCAATTCAGCACAAAATCATTTCTCTTCTTTATACACAGTTGTATTATAGTTTACTTTACTTTAAGTGGAGTATCAAAGAGTTCTCATTAGCAAAAAAATGGTTAACTGAAAAATAGCTTATTATATAAAGCAGTACAACTATGAGGAGATAGATATTATTGAAAAACTTATAAAACTGCTTGCTTCTATAGATAATTTACCAGACTTCAAGTACTGAAAAAAGCAGACTGAATTTATTCTTATCTATTCACAATGTCTCAGTATTGTTAGTGAAGTAATTGGTCATGCATAGTCATAGGCTTTTTCTTTCCTAGCTTGAGTTGACATTTCATTGTTTTCTTTCATATGTAAGCAGGGACCATAGCCTTAATCTTCCTTTGACCTTTAGTACCTCATAGAGTGTAATTCCGTACTTCATTAACTGTTCATTAATATTGTTTGTATTTCGTGTGATTGGTAACAATCAATAATTATACTATCTATCTCACAGCCATGAACATATTTCAGGAATATAATTTTATTTTTAACTGATACATAAAACACAAAATTGTGTATATTAATGAGATCAAATGTGAAGTCTCAATACATATATTCATCGCATAATGTTTAAATCAGTTTAAACATACCTGTATCCTGAAACTTGTTTTTGTTTTGGTGAAAGCATTCAAAACCATTTCATTTAAGTGTTTGAAATACACAGCACATTATTGTTGTCTACAGTCACCCTGCTGCACAGTAGCACACCAGAAATTTTTGCTGGTAACTGTAACTTAGCACACATCCCTCCTTCTTCCCTACCCTTATCTCTCCGACCTCTAGTAATGCCATTCTACTGTTCACTTTTTTCTCTTTTTTTGGAAAAAAGACTATTTTTATTTTTCCATTATTAATTTTATTGGTACATTTTTGATATACATAATGATCAGTTTATCATAGGAAATTGGTACCTGTACACAATATATTTCCATTCCTCTCCCATCCCTTCAACCCTCCTTTCCCTCTCTATTTACAAAAGTTTTGTTTCCACTTTCTGTTTTTTTCTTTTCCCTTCTTCCCCCCGCACCCCTTCCCTTCCTATCTGAACCACAAGGGTAAATAAGGATCAAGATGTTGAGTTCTAAGAGAGCAACATTTTTGAACTTCACATATGAGTCATGAGGTACTGACATGTATTTTATTGAATGACAATCAAAACTCTTATTTATTCTTTAAGCTTGTAAATATGAAAGTTTGAAAAAAAGAATTCACCTTTTTATGTTGTGTGGGTTTCCTTGCAACATTCAATGGGTCAATGTCTGCCTCAAAAGACTAACTCCAGAACATTTTGATGATGAGATGCTTTGCCAACTTTAGCAGAGGTGGGCCTTGGTGGGAAACAAGGAAACTCCCTAGGGGACAATTAGATAAAAATTAATGATTCCGCCAAAAGGTCACTATGCCTTGCTAACCTCTGCACTCAGCAGAACACTGTGTCTTTGGCATTCCTCAATAAATCTGGGAGTTTGAGTCAGTTTAGGGCTTCATTTTGGTGAAGTCTCTGACCCCTTCAACAAAGACACTCTCTGTCTCTCACATTTTTCTTTCATGTGTCTATCAGGCTTTTCTGGCCTGAACCCAACAGTGCTGATTTTTTGACTTTACTGTAACAAGTACTAAATTAATTGGTGTATAATATTGAAAATTTGGTTATTAATGAACTATTGTGGGATGGAGATTACTTTTAACTTCATGGGTAACACTATATGACCATGCCTTCCCAAAGAGAGGAAAAAACAAGAAAAATTGTCCATAGATCGTATTGCTAAAAGATAACTATGCAAAGGTTGGTATATCCTTTCATCTTTCTCTAATAATATTTCATGATGTAGAGAGCAGAAGGACACCAACTTTATGAGGTTTTTATGAAAGATACAGTTTAAAGGTATCCTCTCTTAAATGTAGCTCACAGTGGAATTGTCCTCTTAACTCATCCGACTTCTGAGTGAGAGTCATAAAATCACCATAAAGTGCCTTTGGTCTCCTCAGAGTGTGAAGAGACTTCACCTGAATTATTTGTGCTCATGGGTGATAGATTTCTTGCACTTTTCCTGCTTCCCTTGGCTCTTTATAAATAATTTTGTGTTAACAGCTTTGTCTCACACTTTGGAAATTATGTTTCCTGTGTCTTTCATGGTCTTGAATTCTAGTTTTTGTCCTTGACCACAGAATGATACATAAAACTCCCTTATTTACTCCACCTGTAGATTCACTGTGTAGACACTTCATGTGCTGTACCCTAGGCCAGGAAGCCTTTACTTTCTTACAGAACTTTGCAACCAGCTTTATTATTTATTTGTTCTGAATGTAGTATAGCACATTATAACATGCAAAGTGTTTTCATTTCTATTATTCTTGTTTATTATTATTGTTTTATAGTAATCACCTAAAATTCTTAGAGCAGATATAAGACTATTTATGTTAAAGGAAAAAATATCAAAGGTTAAAGATGTAAAGTTCCTTGACTAAGGCCTCTCAGTAATTTTCTGAAAGATTTAGGGCTCCTATTTAGGTTGCCAATTCCACTTTCTATGTTCTTTTCGCACATTACACTATCTCTTATTTATCTCCTGGAAGAATTAAACAAAAACAAGTTGCTTCTTAAAAAACTTAACAATTTCTAACATTGGTATTATTGACTTACTCTTTTCAAAATATAAATATTTAATAGCCATAAACATGCCCTATGCCTTGCCTAATGCCTTAGAGATGTATAACTAGTTCTACAAAAATCAGGTAGTATTATGTTAGGAAAATTTATTATATTCAGCCTCGTATTACTCTTCTGTTCTTATTAATTTTGCATGAAATGGACCAATAAATTAACTCTTAGTAGTCACTGGTTGTAGAATATGCTGATCCACATATTTTCTAAGTTCTATAAAGACAAAGGAAAAGTCTAGTATAGGAAGAGTCAAGGAAAGAGGAAAACAAAATGGAAAATACAGTTAAAGGCAATGTCTACTTGCAGGGAGAATCTGTATACAAATACTTTATACATAAATATATTTGACTCATATTTTGTTATTATTCCTTTTTATTTTGTATCATTTAATAAAGCATATTTATTAATAATCTGTGAAGATATAGGCACAGTAAGTCCTCATCAATGAATACTCCGAAGCTTCTAATCATTAGTACAGGAATACAAATTTAATCATATAATTGCTAAGGTGGCTTTGTAATACTCATTGTCTAAAGAACATAGACATAGTAAGGAGAATATGAATACTAACTTCTATAATACTAGCTAATATTATAGAATAAAATCAATGCTAACATAGAAACAGTTTAGCTCACATTATAAATAATGTCTGTAACAATGTGTATATCCTACTAACAGAACCCAAAGTTTTTCAGTTTTCCTATGTAATTCCAATATTTAAATATTTATTAGAATGTACTTACACCTTCTTTCTCAAGTATTTTTTCTTTTAGTTTCTGTCTCCCAATTAATATTTATAGCTATTCTTTATTTTTTTAAATGTGAAGGTAATATTTATCTCACATTATTGTTTGGTAGGTAATTACATTATTATTCTTTTTATGATTTTCTTTGCTGTTAAAATTTTATGTCTTTTGTTTTAAGTTTTAACCATGTTTGTTGTTAATGGGCTCAATGTTTCTATAATTTTGCTTTCACTCAAAATTTGTGTTCAATTCCATACAAAGTTTATCTGTTCTTGGATGAATTATCTCTTTGTATTCTTCAGTACATATATAAAGAGACATATGTAATGATAATTGAAGCATTACTCTTTGTCTTTTTTTTTTTTTGGTACCAAGGATCGAACTTGGGACCTTGTGCTTGCAAGGCAGGCGTGGGTGCCACTGAGCTAAATCCTTTGCCCTTACTCTTTGTCTTTTGTTGTCCTTTCTTTTGTATAGCTATCATGGAATCATTGATTATAATAACTAGAATATTGTCAAAATGACACACAGCTTCCTAGTCTTTAAGAGGCCTGGTTTTAGTTCTACTATACTTGAGGCTTTAAAACACCAATAAAAATCAATCTATTTCTAAAGAATCTATACCTTTTATTCTCCACTCTAAAATCATGCCAGCGCATTTCACATTATCTCCATAAGTCTCCCAGCTTTCTTCTAGTAAGATTTCTCATTTCAAATATCACAGAGACTTAACATCTCTAATTTCTTGGGGTGGTGTGGGGGGTAGATTTCATCTATGTCACTCTTAGGTTACCATTTTCTTTCTTTATATAGGAAAATTGTTGACCTTAATAGTTTTCAAAACCTTTGATATTATTTTCCCTTGCAGCAGAATATCACTTTTTTAAGAGTGGATATTTGAAGCCTTGTGAATAGTGTCACTTTCAAAGTGTAACTGTTAAGTGGCAGGAGTGGTGGCACATGATTCCAAAGGCCTTAATCACAAGTAAATGTTTTCAGGCAAGAAATAAATATCCATGGCAGAGCTAAATGCATCACAAATATTCCATAAATGTTTCTGAAGAAGTGAAGAGGTCAGAAAATGACCTCTTTACAATGTAATGAACTCTTTACAATAGACTTAAAACAATTCATGTCCTAATATAAGGCCAGGGTGTTCTTGATCACTTTCTGGCTCACTCATATGTGGAATATACAAAAATGTCTAAAATGAGTCAATTTGTGTATCTACCTAAATAATAATAATCATATTTACAACTCCCTGCTCTAATTTCTATATTGGGGAATGATGTAAATTCTACCTTTTAAAATGAATGCTTTCAAGATCGCTATAATCTCCACAAGCAGCACTTACAGAAAACAATCCTTCAGATTTCCTAAGAACCAGACTTGACTGTGATATTGATAGATAGACAAATCAAAACATCATTCTGCACTCTATAGTTTATTTACGACTAGAGTAAGAAATAGGTCAGGGCAGAGAAAATCCATGCTTAGAATACCAGATGATCCAAACAAGCAAGAGTAAAACTAAATACTTAACACATATCCTAATAGCAATATTTGTTAAGTCAGACAGTGATCCTACATTGCCATCTTTTTCATGTTCAAATAAGGGATACACAGTCCACCTCTGTGATGATATATCATTTTCATGGGGGAAGTTCCTTGATGACTGAAATTATATTGTCTAGCATCTGTGAAGTTCTTTCTGGTCAGGGTACTTACTTCTTTCAATATGAAAATTATATGATGTGTTTCTTGTCAAATATCCAAAAGCTCACAACATCTTATCTATTTAATCTGACAAATGGTTTTTAATTGAATTATACTTCTTTATTACCATGAATTTTTAGTTCAAAATTTCTTCACATTTTAAATATTCTTCTAATTTTTCCTGATATATTGTTTAATTAATTTAGTAAATTTAATCTCTTATTTTACTTCCTAATATTAATAAAAAATTTACATGCATTGAATACTCACAGCTTTTTGGAATACTTCTAACTTCCATTTTTAAATTTGAATTTTGATCAATATTTTTTACTAAGTGACTTGTTCATCTCATTAAAATCTTGGCTCTTCATCATTGAAGTTCAAAGACTATGGATTTCACCCTGTTCAGTCAATTCACAAATGTGTATCAAGCACTCCTTCATGCCAGGTGTTATTCTAGGTCCTAGGTTTGCAATTATCAGCATGGCAGAAGAAATTTCTGCTCTTCTGGAGTTAGTATTTTAACATAGAAATGCACATGGTAAAAAGTAATAAAAAATTAAATAAGTGAGAGCACATTGGATTAGAAATAAGTGAAAAGCGGAGATTTAATTTAAGGTGTTTTATCATATGCTAGGTATACATTTTGTACTGCATGATCAAAGAAGTCTTTCCTGAGGAATTAATATTAAAACTGATGTCTGAAATTTTGAACAATAATACTGTAAGTTCTTCCTTTTTTGTCATTCTTGTTTTTTTTTTTCTTATCTTGGCTTTTATGATTAAAGTTGCCACTGCTGTTGTTATTCACTTATTAAATTTACACTTCATTTTTTGATATTCAGAGTATTGAATTTGAGAAATACTTGGTCACATAATCATGACCCCCATCAAGATGCAAAACAATTCTATCAATTCTCCAAAAATTTCTATTGCTGCACATTATTGTTAACCCACAAAACCAGCCCATATTAAAAACATGTGTTTTCTAATAATATAATTTACTACTCTGGAATTCTAAATAGATAGAATCATAATATATGTAGCTTTGCCTTTCTGGTTTCTGTCACTTAGCATATCCATTTGAGATTCTCCAAAGTTGTGTGTGTGAGTATCATGAGTTTGTTCTTTTTGTTGATGAATAGTAGTTCATTGTTTGGATGAGCCACAGTTCTTTTATCCACTCACAAGAGAAGGACATTTAGGGTTTCCCTGTTTTTTACAATAATAAATAAGACCATTAAAACATTTGCATACAATTTTTTGTATGTGAACTCAAGTTTTCATTTGTTTTGGTTAAACAGCTTTGAGTAACTGAGTTACATGGTAACTGCACGTTTGTCATTATAACAACACATTGCTGTCTCATCTTTTTATTCTCATCAGCAATGTAGTAGAGTTCCAGTTGATCTAAGTTCTTGTATAGACTGGTACTGTCAAGTCTTTGTAATGATATTTCATAGTTTCAGCTTGCATTTCCTTAGTAATTACTGATTTTGAGCATCTTGATAACTATGCTTGTCATTCTGCCATCAATATATGCCTTCTTATTAAAATGCTTGTCAAAAAATAAAATAAAATAAAATAAAATAAAATGCTTGTCACATCCTTTGCCCTTTTTTTTTTTGTACCAGGGATTGAACTCAGGTCCTTGCACTTGGACAGCAAGTGGCGAAACCACTGAGCTAAATCCCTGGCCCTCCTTTGTCTTTTTATTTGGTTGTTTTCTTAAATTTATTGTTAGTAAGTATTTCAGATTACTTATATATAATAGATATAAGACTTTTATCTTTTGCGTTCTGTATTTAATCTCTCCTAGTCTGTGGACTTTCTGTTTTCTTAATACTTTGTTCAGAAAATAGAACAATATTTTATAAATAAAATTTATCACACTTTCAATTTTACAACCTTTTGCTGTTATATATGACATATATATGCCATTTTAAATTTATATTGACCAATAATCCACTGAGAAAATAATTTCCCATATTCTCCAGCTATCTTGCATTGATTTCTACAAAGTTGAATGAAAAAATTCTAAGTGCTCACCTGAAAGGGAAATCTTCCCAGCCAGAAAAGTGACCTACATGTATTTTTACATCTCAATCCAGGCAACCAACCACTTATCAGAAATGAGTTTTAATTTTAAAAAGAAAGGATTGTAAACTTGATGTATTGATTGGAAGAGTAAAGTGCACCACCTTTCTCATTCAAGTCCAATAAATGTAACTAAATGTACAAGAGAAAAAAGGAACTTCTTGGAGCTTCCTTTATCTCACTGGAAGCAGAAACTTCTAAGAAATAAGGTTGCTATAAATTTTTTTTGGAAGAAATCTAAACCCAAAGGGAGAATATGAAATAACACCCGAATCCATTCTCTACCAGAAGTTAATGACCCTGAAGGACATAGAAAGCTATATAGACAAATATTCACACAAACTTTCGTATCTCCTGCTTGTGCTCCAAAAAACTAATTTATCTTTCAAAATGTTATTTGCTTGTCATAAATCTTTCATCCTCTTCCGTCACCTATTAAGATGGTTCTATTAAGAAACCCCAAATTCTTACCATTCCTTTTGAATTACTTATCCCTAAACCCTTCCCTGTGTACTCCTGTATGTACTGCAAACACACAGATACACACAACAAAAAATTGTTTTCTGCTGTTAAAGAGATTATTTAAAACTTTTCAATGTCCAAATATATTTGTCAGGGCATTTGTAAGATACAGTTTAAATAGGTTTACCTTGATAAACTTTACGTTTAAAGCATTACAATTTTTCTTCTTCAAGATGTGTTTTCTATTAAATAACATTTTTGTCACCTATTCAAGTGTAATACATCTTAAGTATGAAAAGAATATCGATTCTTCTTTTCCCAAGAAACAAGAAGTTTCAGAGTTATTAAAGAATTGAGTCATCTAATCAATTGCATTTATTTTAAACACATGCTCTCAGGATCCAGAAATGTAAATGATTTACGGAAATTTGAAAAATCTTATTCGAGGCAGAGCTAAAAGGAGAATAAGTCTTCTTTCTTTATATCCCCTCACTTTACCATTTCTCTCCCAAAGTATGGAGGAAAATAGAGTGAGAATACAGTGTGATAAGAGGGGTATAAGTCAAGTAAGGACTGTTTTCTTAAGGATGGCTAAGTTGAAAGGTACAGAGGTGAACAGAGCTCTCTGGGGGTGTGAGCCTAGAGAGCCCCAGAAGAGGAAGACTCGCCACAATTAGAGAAAGGGGTAGAAGAAAGGAGGAGATGGAGAACCACACTTAATTTTTTACTAAACTACTTGGGAATTAATTGTCTATCTTCTCTGATATTAATTAATTTATGTATATATTCATATTCATTCTAGTCTAAGTTACTACAGCCATAATACATACACATGTGAAGAAAGATATTAAACAATACAGAAAGTTAAACACAGAGAAAACATTCTCTCATCTCTCTTCCAAGAAGCAAATATGTAGAAAGTTTATTCTTTAACAGTTCTATTTGCGCCTATTGTCAATACAAGTGTTAGAATCCTATTTCTTAATATATCATAATTGGGTAGTTATATGATTTTCCTTCATGATGGATAATACAGTTCATTACACTCATCTATCTCTTTTGGATTCATAGTTACACTTAGAGCCTATACTACAGTGGTTCTGAAGAAGAAGTGATTGTGCCCCATGCCCAGGAACATTTTGCAAGATTGGGGGCACTTAGTTGTGACAATCGACTGATACCATTTGTATTGAATGGATAGAGAATGTGTATACTGCTGCCCTCCTACACTGCATAGAATAGTGCCTTACAATACAGGATTATTCCATTCCAAGAGTCAATATTCCTGCTTGTATGAAATTTTTCCCAGTCTTTGAACATATATGGTTTTAGAAATATACTTAGGATAATCCTGATTTATCAATAGTTAGTATAATTCGTTCTGGCTATTATAATAAGAGAATCCAAACTGTATTTATTCTCCTTTATCTCAAATTTTTATTAATTTTGTATTGTTATAGATTTTAAATTTTCTGTTCTTGTTCTTATTGTAATGTTATCATGCATGCTTTCTTTGTCAATTAGCTCTAAGAACTCTTTATTACTATAGAGAATTTTAAATTCACAATAATAATAATATTGATTCAGACAAGGCTCATGAGGAAAATTAAATCCATTGGGTTAGATATGGAGAACAAAACATTTAGAGAGCCTTAAAATGCCACCTGTATATTACTAGTTCATTTTATCAAGTTTTAGGAAAAGTCACCTTTCCGATAATAGCACAGTGGTTATCACTTTAACCAAGTCATTGCTCAGTATATAGTTGGACAAATTCATATTATGTGCCTCTTGAGGTCATGCAGTATGGAAAAAAATATCGCATCATCTTATCATGAATAAATGAACAAATTCAAATGATGAGAAATAAAAACTAATCCAGGTTCCCCGAAAGGCTGAAAGTTATGAATGACCAAACATAGAAATAAATAAAGGTAGAAATCCTACTCTAGATTGAAGACGACCAAAGAAACATGATTACCAGATGTAATGAGTAAATATCAATTGAAACTTTACCACAGCTATCCAAAATGTCCTTTATGGCTGTTGTAAAGTTCTAGTGAAGGGTCAGTCATTATGTCTGGAAGACATTTTGGACAAGTTTTGAACATAAGCATAGAATGAACATGACTCAGGTTGTGAGAAAAAACAGCCCCCAAAAGATGCCATGTGTGCTGCAACCAACAAGGTCATAGTGTGGAGCCACCCAGTCCTTCTGGAACTCACACTTCAGCACTATGTGCCCCAGATGCTGATCATCAAGGTACAGGACTTAATGTTTGCCTTTGATGGGTTTCAGTCTTCCATTGGTTCCATTCCTTTCTTTCCTCCTAAATCTCACCTTTGGAATGCGAATGTTTACCCCATGTCATTGTATCTTGGGATAATGTACCTTGCTTTTTGATTACAAGGGCTCACCGCTGAGTTTGCTGGAGTTGTAGAGTTCACTCTGAACTTCAACTTTTGATGAATGCTGTAACTATTGAGACTATCGGGAAGGTAATATTTCATTTTTGATTATAGGCCATATAGGTGTATCATGGTAGATGGAATTATTAACTTTCTATTGTGTTTATTTGGAAATTAAGAATAGTTTAAGGAGATGTGTTTGGGTGTCAGGTTGACAAGGGGTGGGATGTTACAAAAAAACTTAATTGTCAGTGTTGTTAGCATGGGAGCTGTGTGCACTTCTGGGTACAGTGTGTGAATAATAAAGATAAGAATATGGGTTTTATATCTATTTCTTGGCCTCTTCTACTCTGATGCTGTGTCTGTGCTGTTTTCCAAACAACATGAACTAAGTAGTTTTGCTACAACACACCATTCTACCATGATTTCTGCCTTGGAGACAGCAAAATGCAGACTGAGCCTTCTGAAACTGTAAACCAAACTTAAACTCTCCTCATTTAGGTTGTAGGTGTCAGGTATTGTGTACCAGCAATGGGGAGCTAACCAAAACAGATGCTCAGTGCTATATGATTATATAGTGTTTCTACCATGCAGTCAACTGTAAATAAATTCAAGAACATAAATAATGTTTAAAATATAGTAAAATAATTATAAAGTAAAGAGATTTGAATATTTATTTCCTATTTTAATATAACTTAAGTATAAGTTCATATTGTAGAATTTTTTAATGGACACCTCTGAAGACTGTCTTGCACAATTCCTAACAATTTAACCACTGGCTTCTGAGTAGCCATAAAAACCAACTCCTGCCTTGGGAATGTTCCAAAAGGGGAAAATAGAGCCTGAGACTGCAACAAAATTCAGCATATACAAACTCCACAATGTGAGTAGTCATAAAGAAGAAAAAAACCCTAAAATAAGATGATGCCTCTCCTTTTTCCATCTGCAGTTTCATCCCTTGGAATGTATTAAAACATTTATGCATGAAACTTAATCCTAGGTGCTGTAGGAATGAACAAGATCAACATTACCTCTGCTCTGATAGACTTACACTGCAGTAACCTATTTTTTTTCATTAAGTTTATTGGTGCATTTTAGGTATACAATACAGTTACATTTACCATTGGGAGCTTGTCCCTTTACATGATGTATCTTGGTTCTTATTTTTTCCCCATTCCCCTGCCCTCCCTTCAACCTATCTTTGTTACCACGTGTCCCACTTCTTTTGGTTTCATTCTTTAACTCAAAGTATGAGGTTCTTGACTCCATTGGACAAAACTATACTTATGAAATCCAGCTTATCTATTCAGGTTTCTCTTTTTAATATACATCCATTCTTCTTGTTCAAGGCCGTTCTCAAATTTTCCAATATTCTCACTATTCCTCGTCTCATTTTTCATCACTAATTTTTTTGAGACAGTGTCTTGCTCTGTAGTTCAGGCTTGCCTTGAATTCACTATGAGCCCAGGCTGGCCTCCAACTTGTCACAAACCTCCTACTTCAGACTCCCAAGTGCTGTGATTACAGGTGTACACCATCGCGCCCAACTATCATCATTCATTTTGTACTTTTATTTTCATGGCCTAAGTGATTTATGAGAAAGGGATGAGAAACAGATTTTCATTCTATCATGTTAAACCAGAAGATATAATCTGATAATTTAAAATGCTATTTTCTATCTAAGGGGGTGAATTTAAAAATTCTGCCATTGCATGAAGGTATAATGGCAGAATTTAAGGTTTCTGTAGTGGTCTTGAAGATTAGTTGGCCTTTATATTTTTTAAATAAAGAAAAGAATAGAAGTACCATATTAAAATGAAAGAAAAAAATAGAACACAATAGAGTATAATCATTCCACAGCTTCCCTTTTTAATTGCCAAAATAAATGTTTTTTGTGAAATACTTGGTTCCAAAATATTATAAATTTCTACCCATTACTCAAAAGTTCAATGAATAAAAAGATAGGATCTTTTTATCATATTCATCTAGTTGGTATTTCTACCTGTTATTAACCTTTTGTTGTATTAGAATATTATATATTTTATCATATTATAGTTTTCATGACTTTTTTTTTTAAATGTTCCTTCTTTTCCATATTATTCTAAATGAAACAAAGTGACTTTGGTAATCTGATCAATGAAAATTGTATAAACATCATCTTTCAATGACATTATTTTACATCCCCTTTCCACTTTTTAATCTTTTTATTGCTTACTATCACCTTTAAAAAGCTGTTTATCATCACAGCAAAAATCAACCCTACCTTTTCTACATTTTATCTAAAGTTATGAAGATATTATCAGATCAAGATTATAAAAATAAAATTGATATTTTTTTAAATAGGTCTATATTTATATTTAGGTTATACATATTACAAACTGCTTTAAGAGATTTTTCTAGGTATCTTTTTAAAAAATTGTTTAAGTGAATATATTTAAGAATCAACCCCTGGACTTCACAAATCTTTGAAGTATTTTGACTTTATATTTTCAACACAGATACCTTCTATGGCCAGTTTATTTCACTTTTTGCTACATTTTCTTTTCTATACAATTAGTTCTTGTCTTCTTGTTCTTTCTAGTAAAGCTGCTATATAGAGACACCTGCTGGGAAATAAATGAACAGAAGAAAATTTCAACCTGAGCTTTGGAAACAAAAAAAAGCTTTCCTCATATAGTTTAAGCATGAGTTCTTCAAATAGCATATTCTGTGTCAGGGTACATTTTCCTCTGAAATATATCAAATACAACTACATCTGAAAACAAAAACAAAACAAAAAAAAATCTCCATCTGGAGCCTTACCATTGATCTAAAAATCACCACTTGAGCAGGTAGTTTCATAAATCTAAATATAAGAAGATGTGCCATATTCAATGAATATATGATACTAGAAAGTGTTAATAAATCTATTTCAACCAAGTTATTTATTAGATGCTCATTTCTTTTCAGAGACATTTTAAATATTTTTTCAAAATGATTAGAACTTCCCTGTTTCATATTTTTCCATCTCAAATTTTATTTAAAACACCTGCTAAAGCCAGGAAAATTTATATCTTTCATGCAATATTCTGCATTAAGGAAAATAGTTTCTTGAAAGTCTGTCTAAATAAAGTGTTGTCAATTTCAGCCTTAGTTTTCAGAATATACCCTAGCAGAACAAATATTTGATAATTAAATTAAAAATTGCAGTGCTTAATATTAAACCATCAATCAGACATTCCAATTGTGTTCTAAACCTCAGGCCGAGTTTAACTTTTTCAGAATTATGTTGCTATTGCATGTATTACCAAATCATAAGACATAAACATGTTGTGGGCATATCTGATTCCTTGGATGATTTTAACAATTCCATTTATATGCTCTGCTGAATATCAAATACGAGGGCAAGACTGTAGCCAGGTCTTGGAGTGCAGCCACTACAATTGTTCTCAAGTGGTAGTCACCATAATTCAGCTGAACATGGACCAGTCATGTGTGGAGAATGGATGACAACAAGATTTCCAAGCACCTGCTCTGTGCTCCCTTCCAGATAGGGAGAATGCATTATATGGTGACAAACCGATATCTGGCCTCCAGCCATGTGGCAAAGGTGATGACAATTGCTTAGAAGGCAGCGAAACTTGTGATTCGAGATGGGGTGAGCATTGCATAATTTCAGAAGAGAAGTGAGCACACTTTGAGGAAGAAGGGATGTAAAAATAAAACATCTTTTACATTTGTTATTAAATGACCTTGAAAACTCATCTTGTTTTATTTAGATCAAATATACATATCTCTTCCTCCAACAACATGTTGAAGAACAGAATAGCTTAAATGCTAAGAACATGAGATTCCAAAAACAAATTCAGGTTCATTCTTCTGCACTAAGCAGCTGATGCCAGGTCTTTCTTTAACTACTGTAAATAAATTTTCGTCATTAGCACAGAGGATATTAATGGCTTTATGGAGATGATTGATATTAAATAAGATAATGTATATAAACTAGAATATGTGATACATGCTGAGTATTCAACTAACATTAATATTTTAATGGTAACGATTAGCTGTAGAGGAGATTTCATGAAATTACTGGACACATCACATCTATTATTTTTGT